>NC_043702.1:170590663-170606341 GCF_006229205.1 Suricata suricatta | reverse complement strand
GAGGGGAAGAGGGGGAAAGGAGCAAGGGAGAGGGAGAGAGGCAAATCATGAGAGACTCTTGAATACTGAGAACCAACTGAGGGCTGAAGGGGGAGGGGGAGAGGGGAAGGGGTGTGATGGGCATGGAGGAGGGCCCTTGTCGGGATGAGCACTGGGTGTTATATGGAAACCAATTTGACAATAAACTATGAAAAAAAGGTTTAAAAAAAAGTAAAATATTCAGAAATGTTGCAAGCTGATTATGAAACCATTAGGAACCACGTGGGACTATCTGCACAGAAGTTGGTAAGTGACACAAATTTGGGCTTTTCGTGACACCTCTGTGAGAGACTTTGACTCCTTCCTGCCCCCAGAACCTCCCAAATTTTCAGACTATGTGACGTGGAGGAAGCGACCAAGGAGGGACCTCAGGCTCTTAGAACAGGGACGGTGAGCTCATGGGACCTAATTGTACGTGACACTCCTCATTTACACTGTTTCAAGGGAGAAAGGACATTACAGATCTATTCTGAGTATTTTTCTGGAGATTTTGTATTCATTCTTTTGTTGATTATCTGGTAGAAGGCAACCACATGATAAAATGACTTGGTTTTGAAAAAGAACCGTTGTTTTCGCGTTTTGATGTTTTACTCTCATTATTGACTTTGATTCTCATAACGTCCTGAAAGCAAGATATAAGTATCCTCATAATATGGGGTCCCCATGGCTCTCAGGTCTCCCCCGTCTGGGATGTCCGCCCTGCCCCTCTTCTCTAATAATTGTTTACCTCGACGCCAGGGAGACATCCCCAAGAACCAAGTTTCCGTTTTACATCCCAACCCTTTGGGCCATAAATGTTTCCATCAGGTACACATACCTGAACCAACTTGGGTTCATCAGTTTTTCTCCTTAAATTCTGAGAATTTAGGGGTGCCTAAAGGGGGTGACTCGGTCGGTTAAGTGACTCTTGGTTTCAGCTCAGGTCATGATCTCACAGTTTGTGAGACCCAGCCCCAAGCCGGGCTCCGTGCTAAAGTGTAGAGCCTGCTTGGGATTCTCTCTCTCCCTCTCTTTCTGCCCCGCCCTGTCCCCACTCTCTCTTTCTCTCAAAATAAATAAATAAACTTCAAAAATAAATAAATAAATTTTGAAAATTTAAACCAAGAGTTAACAAAAGTCTAAGCCTTGAGAGTAAGTCATGTAAATGGCAGGAATCCAGAGGCCTAATCCACCGATTCCTGATTGGGGGCTCTGGACTGGCCTCATTTTTCCTCTTGTTTGGCCCTTTTTTTAGGTTCCTCGAATTGCTCTAAATAGCTCTAGTGTCTTTAGTAGACTTTTTTTTTTTTGCCAAATTTATATCAAACTAGCTTCTGTTAACTTGACATCAAAAGAAATTTACCTAATATGGGTACAGAGATGTTGAGATCTTTCTCCAAGGTCACACAGCTGGTAAGTGAGCTAGTAACCAGAGTTTTTAACCCAGGTCTGTCCGATTCCAAGTATAATATCTTAGTCCTTATTCCACTTATACCAGTTCGGAAGTTTTTGTCCCAATCATTCTGAAAGGCAAATAGCCTTCCTTTAACAGCCCCTGCCACATTCTGTGTCTCTTATATATTTTTTCTTAAGTCTGATGAGGTCTGTGTTCTAATATATCATTTTTTTAAAGATGGTGCATGATCACCTTTAAATTTTATTTTATTTTTTGTTTTTTATTTATTTTTGAGAGACAGAGAGAGACAGCATGAGCAGGGGAGGGTCAGAGAGAAAGGGAGATACAGAATCTGAAACAGGCTCCAGGCTCTGAGCTAGCTGTCAGCACAGAGCCTGATGCTGGGCTCGAACCCACGAACCGAACCACAAGATGATGACCTGAGCCGAAGCTGGATGCTTAACTGACTGAGCCACCCAGGCGCCCCTGATATATCATTAAGATAAGCTCGGAACTGGTTTGGGTCGATCACAGGAGAGCATAAAGATAAGAGAGAAACTTCTGTGGTCTCTTCACATCTCTGACACACAAATGCCAGAAGCTTTAAGTGTCCCAAGGCTATCAGTTTGGGTTCTGCCTGCCCAGCCTCACTCCTCAGAGGAACTGCTCCAGGAGAAATGAATTAAGCTGTCCCGAAGTGCCTCTGCCAGAGAGAGCCCCCTTGAGCCCAGGGAAGCCTCCCAGTGGTCCATCCGGTGCACTGGAGTGGGGCTCCCCAAACTCACCTAACACCTTCAGTGAGATGGAGTGAGCTACCTCTACCCCAGACTCCACCTCCCGCAGGATGTAGGTGCCGCTGTCCTCTTTCCGGGTGTTATAGATGCACAGTTCGTGGCTTTCACCAAGTCTGACCCTGTCCTTAAAGTCAGACTTGAAGTATTTAATGTTGTTGGACTCCCATTCTACAATCTTCTGGATGCTGTTGTATAGCCAGGTGAATCGTTTGGAGTTATCAGACAAACCGGAGATTTTCAGAGTCACGTTGCTGCCAGAGATGGCAGCCACTTGATTTGGAGTATCTGTGAATGAGAGTGAGAACCGTCTTAGGGAGGCAGAGTGGCCCAGTGGCCCAGGTTTTGGCCTGAGCTGTGGGACAGGGAAGAAAGAAGTGGTTTGGGCTTGGAAGCTGTGAGTATGGTTTTCACTGAAGGGCCTGATGAAAGCTGCAGCTTGAGGAACGGGCAATGGGCATGTTGCTAATAATTCACCTAGTTCTGCCCCCCAGACCACACAGAACAATGACACTGAGGCTGGCTTCTGCTCTCTCACTCTCATGCCCGTCGACGTCCAAATAAAATGGTGACAAGTCACATCCTCCCTCCGGGCTTGGGTTCCCTGATCCTTCAATTGAATTCCCTAGCAGTAGGTGAGAAATAGAGAAAAAGCAAAGCTTGACATGAATGAGAGCCAGAGAAGTTCAGTGTCAAAGTATTCTAGAAGCATGAAAAATATGACGCTATTATCTGGTGTTCATAATTTTTGTAGTATTTCTCAGCTTTGGGAAACTTGTGATGCATTGCGATTCCTTTTCTCATACTAACTAATCTCATTTTTGTTCCTATTTGTGTTTGCTCTTCTGTTCTTTTTTCATGAGGGTGCCCAAACCTTGTTTGGTTAAGGCAAGGAAAAGACAAGATGATAGCCAGGAAGATGCAAGATGAAGGAGAGATCCGTTGACTCTTTGTGGAGGGAGAAGAACAAAGTAGGCAGGTAGATGGATAGATGGATAGATAGATAGATAGATAGATAGATAGATAGATAGATAGATAGATGATAGATAGATAGATAGATAGATAGATATCAATATCTACATATAGGCTGATAAAGAGCCGTAGAAAGGAGCTACTGGTAGAGGAAAAAGGAAATATGATCTCTTGTGGGAAGCTGCAAAGATTCAGCCGATTGGCAGCTCACAGCCAGGAAATGTCACTCCCTGAGGGGAGCTACCTGAATTACAAAGATAGGCAGGGAAGTGCCACTCCCTGTCAGGAGAAGCCAGAAGAACAAAAGATCAACCCTCTACAGGCAGGGTAGTGCCGGCCCCTCAGGCGCTGTGCTAAAAACTTTAGTTTGGTTCCTTCTTTACCCAAGCCTTAATCACTTGACCCTGTTTCCTAGCAACCAACCCTGTCAGCTTCCCGCCCTAAACCCTATATAGGTGTGGGTATTTTTCTCAATAAACGGGCTTGATCAGAACCGCTTGTCTTGCCTCCACTCTCTGTGCCTCCTACCCCCCTATTCTCACTCCCTCCTCAGGGACCCGCATTGATCCACTGACCCACCAGCCGGGGCGGAACAGACAATCTATATTAACTCTGGCCTCAAATACTATCACACAAAACCTCACCCTATTTTTCAACATCATATATATATCTAGCTGTTCACTTTCCACAAGTCTGTCATTTCTGAAAGAACTCTCTACAACTGATAAAAAATTAAAAATGCATGTGTCCCCAGGGCTTTCAAGTTTCTATTTATTAATCTTTCCAACCATTCACCTCTCCATTCAACAAACATTTATTGAGCAGTTACTCTGTGCCTAGTGCAGATGCAGACATACTTAGGCATTCATTTCCACAGGGCTTCTGATCGATCCATTCTACACATTATAATCTCTGTGACATAATAAATTCAGTGCAAATAACAGTATTTGAACAACCACTATGTGCCTGGCACTGGACAAGTCTCTGATATTAACAATGCAGAGAGGAGCTCTGATCTCTCGGAGCATAGCAAATCAGAACATTGCCTTCGGGATTTTAAAATCGCCAGACATATATTCTAAGCTTGTTCTCATTCTGTTACTTGTTTACATGTGTATTAATAGAAGTGGTGGCAATAGAGAGCCTCGATAAATGGTTTTCAACCTTGGCACTATTGACATTTTTGGGCAGATAATTCCTGTTGCAGGGCCTGTCCTTGTGCATTGCAGGATGTTCAGCAGAACTCCTGGCCTCTGCCCACTACATACTAGCAGCACTTCTCCAGATGTGACAGTCAAAATCGTCTCCAGATACGGTCAGGTGTCTCGCCTCCATGCCAGCTGAGAACTGCTGGCCCAGGTCATCCTTGGCAGAGTCTTCAACAAAGGTCAGACATATTCTTAGGAAGATGGCTTAACCCACAATCAGCCACTACTTCATTTCTCAGTAAGAAGTGATAGCCAACCACCAGAATGATCCTTCTGGAACTGGCGCACATAGATGGTGAAGGAAGAGGAAGGGCAGATACCACATCCTGTTTGCGCCTCTGTCTTAGCACTCATGTTATATTAAATGATTGTTTAATATCTACCACCTGCTTCTATCACCAGACTGTAAGCTTCCTAAAGACAAGAAGTGTGTCCTGTAAGTCTGATTCATTTTCCATTATAGTGTGATAATTAATAGCATGGATTCTGGAAGAGACTGCCTCAGTTCAGATCCTGGCTCTGCTACTTGCCGGCTGCGTAATCTTGAGCAATGTTACCTAATCTTAATAATTTTAATAATTTAATAATTTAATAATATCTCACAGAATTTGTGTGTCATCTTGACTGGGTTAAAGGATGACTGAATCGATGGTAAAACATTGTTTCTGGACATGTCCAGGAGGCTGCTTCTGGAAGAGTTAGCATCTGAATTGGTAAACTGAGTAAAAACGTTCAGCCTTACCAGGGTGGTGGGCACCACAATCCACTGAGGGCCCAGAAAGAACAAAAAAGACAGAATAAGGGCAAAGTTGCTTTTTGCTGAAGTTGGGACATCCATCTTCTCTACTCAGACATCAGCATTCCTGGCTCCTGGGCCTTGGACTTGGCAGGGACCTACATCATTGGCTCCCATGGTACTCAGGCCTACAGGTTGGGACCAGAATTCTGCCACCAGTTTCCCTGTGCCACAGACCTGCAGATGGCAGATTGTGACACTTCCATCATTGCATGAGACAATCCCTCATAATAAACCTCTTTCTACATGTTTAAACATACGCTGCTTGTTCTGTTTCTCTGAAGAGCTCTAATACAGAGTTACATGCTTAGAGTGGATTCTAAGTGCTTAGACTACAACTCAGTAAAAATAATCAACTAATATAAATAAAGTGCTTAGAATAAGATATTAAACATTCAATAAATGTCATTATCATTTTATTATTATCCAGTGTTATTTTTATGTCCATAACATCTAGTGCTATGCCTAAGTTATTAAGATGTTTAACAACTTCCTATTGAACTTATTTAATTATACCAAAACAATGGTAAAATAATGACTAGACTAATGATATTTTTTTTTTTAGAAATGGAGGGATTATGTGAATCAAAAAAATTGAAGAATGTGAAAAAAGGGGACTAATATCTAAAAAAAAGAGAGAGAAAGAAAGAAAGAAGGAAAGAAAGAAGGAAGGAATGAAGGAAGGAAGGAAGATAGGAAGAAAGAAAGAAAGAAAAGAAAGAAAGAAAGAAAGAAAGAAAGAAAGAAAGAAAGAAAGAAAGAAAGAAAAGCTAGCAACTCCCGAATCAGCTGTCACTTGTTGCTTAGTGGTCTAAAAGTAAAGGACATTGGTATGCACAAGAGATAACACAAAACCACACCACTGGCCTAGTACATGTGATGATGAGACAGAGGGCCCAGCACCCCTGCTGGAACAGAGAACTTCCCTAAAGTTTCCTTGGAGAAGGAGGAGGGAGGATGAGTCGGGTGAGAAAGAATGAAGAATACAGAGCATGTAGACTCAAGGGATGACCCAGGCCCAGTTATACCTTGCATTCTTTCTCCTGGTGAGAATGGAAGCTGCTTGCTAAGGACAAGAAGACCGTGTTTGGCCAGGGTCAAAAGGACTTCAAAATTTAGTGTGAGAGACATGGAGAAACTGTTACAGACACAGTCACTACTTTTGTGAGTTTCTCAAAGGCAAAGACCCTGTCTTGCTCAATTTTAAATCCCTAAAATATTTGGTTGACATTTGGTGTTTAATAAACAACAGATGGATGGATGGATGGATGGATGGATGGATGGATGGATGGGACAAAATGTATACATAAGTGCTCCTAGTCTTTTTCTTTTCATGACCTCCTACTAGTCAAAAATATTTTTTCGTATTTTTACTTCCCACTCAGCTTCTCCCTCTTGTTTACTTCTTAAGATCAGTTTGGACTGATGAGGCCGAGACAAAAGGAAGAGATAAGCAAAGGCCAAGGCCACTTAAGCTGGTTGAGGAAATAGGGGTGCTCGGGCATTGGGTCTCAAAAGTGTAAGGCTATCTGGGCAGCAGGTGCATGGAGAGGTTTGAGAAGACTGAAAAGGAGAGGATAGGTTGGTGTAGGAAGTGTTGCTATAGTTTACATATTGGATTTCCTTTAACTTTTTTTGAGAGACTCTAAGTAGAAATTTGAGTTACTACTTAATTACTTATAACCAATGAACTGTGTTTCTTAATAGGACAGTGTACCCAACCAGGCCA
This sequence comes from Suricata suricatta, assembly GCF_006229205.1. NCBI lineage: Eukaryota > Metazoa > Chordata > Mammalia > Carnivora > Herpestidae > Suricata > Suricata suricatta. The sequence continues at coordinate 170,599,431 of NC_043702.1, read as the reverse complement.
GTAGGCTCCTGTCCTATGGCTGGATCCTTATAAATGCATAAAAGATGGTCATTATCATGCAGAGAGCAGAGGAGCAGTACAGGAGGTACTCAGAAATTCTCAAGAAAAAATAATCCAAAAACCTAAAAGCATGTTGAACATAGCATTCAAGGTTTCAGATAACAAAAGTCAATCCAACGGAGCTAAAAGAAACCTTGAAATATAAAAGCAGCAGCCTCAGACGGGCTGAGATCATGCTTGGAAAGAGCAATGGAAGGCAGAATTTTGTTTTGAAATAACTAATGAGGGATGGCCTGGAACAGCAACATAAACCTGAAAATAGAAGCAGTAGAAATAATGCTCGAATGACCATTAAAAAAGAGACACAAGATATTCCAGTCTTCTAGAAGGATTCTACAATTCATTCACAAGTTAAAGAATAAATATGGATTAATTTTACTAAATCAGATTGCAAAAACCCAGCAGAAATGTTGTAATACAATTTGGGGTATGAAGATGGCAGTTTAGTCTGCTAATTATCTACTAAATCGAGATAAACTGATCTTTCTTATCTATAGTGTATTTATGTATTCTTTCCATTTTTAAGTAAATTGACAAAATCTTGATTTGCCTTCCTAACAATTGCATATGTTGGAAGATAGGAAAAGTAACTGTAAAGAAGGCTACTATTTGGATTTAATTCTTTTTTTTAATTTAAACTTAAAACAAAGTTTTTATTTAATTATTTTGAGAGAGCGTGCAGGGTGGGGACAGGAGAGAGGGGAAGAGAGACTCCCAAGCAGGCTCCACATTGTCAGCATGGAGCCCAGCACAGGGCTTGATCACATGACCCATGAGATCATGACCTAATCTGAAATCAAGAATCAGACACACAACCGACTGAGCCACTGCGTCGCCCCTATTTTGATTTAATTCTAACAGGAAGAAATATCTGGTTATGTGTCTGGATGAAGTACCTGTGTTTACACGTAGTTTCCAACAGAAAAGGAAGCAGCTCTTTTCTATGACCACCCGTGTTTCTTGTCGGCAGAGAAGCAGAATTAAAATGGGGAAGGTGGGGACTCAGACCAAAGGAATCATTTTTTCATACTTAAGAGTCTACTCTGGGAGGCAAAAGAGGCCCTACAGAGGAAGTTCTCACCGTTGTAAAATCAAGTCACATGGTTCTAGTAAAACTATTGAGAAAGGAAAGAGGTGAGTTTTTTTTAAATACTTTTTTAATGTTTTATTTATTCTTAATACAGAGAGAGACAGATCATGAGAGGAGATGGGGCAGAGAGAGAAGGACACACAGAATCGGAAGCAGGCTCCAGGCTCTGAGCTAGCTGTCAGCACAGAGCCTGACGCGGGGCTTGAACCCACGAACATGAGATCTAACCTGAGCCGAAGCCGGAGGTTTAACCGACTGAGCCACCCAGGTGCCCCGAAAGAAGTGAGTTTTTAAGATCCTAATACGGAGTTACCAGGAGCTCTCTTATAGCATCAACTATTTAAGCTGCACAACCTTTTAAGGAAGTAATTTCCAAAATTGAAGTAAAATTGACATACGATACTATATTCGTTTCAAGGGCACAACATGATAATACCTGAATGTTTCTTCGGGGGAATAGTGAGAAAGGCAGTAGCTTAACTCTCACTTCTCAGAAGACCTAAAAAGAAAAGTACTGGGAGGTTGAGCAGCCATAACAGAAAAGAACGTTAACTCAGTTCCGGGGTGTGTCGGGGAGACCAGAGCAAGCACATGGCAGAGGGTGACCTTAACCCTCAACAACTAGCTGCCGGGTGTTCCTTTGGTACCCGGGCCCCCCGGCCTCTGCTCAGATCCTCATTCTCAGACCTTAGAGAGAGCAAGTGTTCTTTCCTACAATTTCGATCTCTCTTTGGGAATTTCTACAAATTTCCGCTTAGAGGTCTCAGAGAATGCCTCCGCGAACACAATGTGTACCTAGCTCAAAATGCAGCAGCTCTCCGTTTGGAGCTGACATTCAAAATGGAAAAAAAAGGGAAGAGGGTGCCTGGATGGTTCAGCCCGACTGGGTCAGGTCACGATCTCTCGGTCAGTGGGTTCATGCCCCACGTCAGACTCTGTGCTGCCAGCTCGGAGCCTGGAGCCTGCTTCAGGGTCTGTGTCTCCCCCTCTCTCTGCTCCTCCCCCACTCGTACTCTGTGTGTGTGTCTCTCTCTCAAAAACAAAAAATAAAAACGTTTTAGAAATAATTAATTAGTAATTAATAGAAACAAAATATATTTTTAAAAGGAACAACAACAACAGAAAACAAAAAACAAGACCTTTGTAGACCATACGCCATGGAACGAAATAGAAGACCCCTAGTACCCAGTCTCCCCAGGGCCTGGTTTTTGCCATGACCCCTTTAGGAAAAGAGAAAGTCTTATCTCAGAGGCTCAGGAAAGTTCCCCACAGCGCTGCTACCCGCCTAGGAGTACCTGCTGCCTGGCGACCACGCTCACTCCCAGGGTTAAGCCCCACTTCCCACCCCCTTTCCCATCTCACCGTGCCTCCCATGCACAATCACAGGCACACAGCTCGTGTAAAGTACCTTGAACGTTTGCCAGGAACAGAGGAGGCAGCAGTAGAAGAAGTTCCAGAGCTGTAAACCACTCCTGCCTTTGGGCCCACATGTTACGTCCCAGGAAAGCTGGAGACAGGCCAGGACCAGGCTAGAAAGGGACTGAGGGCTCCCAGGCCCAAGTTTAGAGAAAAACACCCACTGGACTTTTCACAATTCAGTAACTCCTGGGTGGAGCTCAGAGACCAGAAACAGGAAGCCACCATATCTGAGAACACCACGGAAATGAAATGAGCTATTTTTTTGAATGTGCAGTTGGTTCTGTTTTCTGGAGAGAAGACCCATAGCGTCTGTTGGGTTCTCGGACGGGTCAGTTTTCAAAAATGATGAGGGTCTCCTGACAGAGCATATCTGCTTTGGGTTTCCCAGGCAGGAATCGCCCCGATTAATCCAGAAGCTAAAATTACTAAGTGCCCACCAAGCCTACAGGGTTTCTGGCTGGAGCCCTTCTAAGTCATGAGAGGAGCAGGTCATATACAAATGTCATTCAGGGCGGTATGTCTGGGAAATCAGATCTCCCGTGCCCTAAACCCCACCCTCAGATTCTTCCTCTTTAATAGTAAAGTTGCTGCTTGGACTTTTACTTAGCCTATCCACTGAACATTCGTAGAAAAAGTAAGATTACTTGGTCCAAAAGAATGGATTTCCCAGCCTTGTGGTCTAAGAAATTACAGGCCCATCTTTCTTGAATCTAAATGAATTATTTGCCCATCTAGGGGACTTTGGGGACCCGTACAGTAAGCCACAGTCCGTAATACAGCATATCTGTAACTATTTTTGAATTGGGGACATTTCCAATTCAATAGAGTGGGGACCAATAAAAACACAGCTCTCCGCAATCTGTGAACTCCTCTGATGAAAGTAATTACCCCCCCCCCCAAAAGATCAGTGTGGAGAAAGTGCGTCAGCCCAAAACTAAGTTGCATGTGACACCCCATTCGCTTGATCACACTGGAGCCCCGTGAGGGGAGAAGGACAGGCATTATTACCTGCATCTTATAACTGAAACTTCAAGTGAGAACAAGGTCATGTTCAGCTCTAATCCACGCCAGTCTTCTGCTCTTCTCCCAATATGGGCTATGGCAAATCTTTGGACTAGAAGAGAAGACGGGACAGGAGTAGAATGAGGGAACTTAAGGTGGAGTTAGCTAGGGAAGATTTTAAAGCCAGCCATAAATAAGAAGCTGTGAGGGAGGAGGAGTCAGAGTCACAAGGGCCGAGAAAGAAAAAAAGGAAGGAAATGGAAATAAACCACATGGGGTGGGCTTTGCTCGGCTCCTGACTCCTCCAGGGAGTCGTCAGAAGGGCTGCGGCCCCTTGTTTTGCTGAAGCATTTGAAGCTAGCCCTGGGGGACTAACCAGATTTATTTCCCACCTCCCTAGGCTTCAGGGCACGACTATTGCTGGCTGGCCTCTTGCCAGCTCCAGGAGGGGGCAGCACAACACTGCAGGTGGCTGCGTAGGCTCCAAGTTGGGCACATCCCAAGGAGGCTAACAGCAGGGGACCCAGGAAAATATCCTCACCTAATAGGTGAGCAGAAGGACCCTAAAGAGGGAAATGAGAGATATCCATCATGGACAGAAGGGGGTCTCGGAGAAAGTGACGTTTCAAAAAACTATATCCAGATTAGCAGGAAGTGTACCTACTGCATTTAGTAATTGTGTGGTCACTAGTGATCTTAATCTTGGTAACAGCCATTTTGGGGAGCAGAGGCCAGATTCCCCTCTTCTCCTTTCTCCTCTTTCCCTATAGCTATTAGATATTTCCTCATTTTTTTAGTTTATTTTTTATTGAAATAGAAACAGAGCATGAGTGGGGGAGGGGCAGAGAGCAGGAGACACAGAAGACGAAGCAGGCTCCAGGCTCTGAGCTGTCAGCACAGAGCCTGAAGGGAGGCTCGAACCCACAAACCCCAAGATCCCGACCTGAGCTGAAGTCTGATGCTTAACCGACTGAGCCACCCAGGCGCCCCTTTTAATTTTTTAAAGTTTTATTTTATTTTGGAGAGAAAGAAAGAGCAGGGAAAGGGACAGAGGAAAAGAGAGACAATTTTAAGCAGGCTCCAAGCCCAATGCAGGGTACGATCCCATGATCTTTGGATCATGACCCAAGCTGAAATCAAGAGTCCGATGCTTAATCAACTGAGCCACCCAGTCACCCTTATTAGATGTCTCTTGAGTTACATCTGAAGTTACAGAAATAAAAGCTATACTGCTACCTGTTCTCATGTGAAAATATGGTTTTGAAATGGGGAATATTGGGACCACATGGATGGACCACCCCACACAAACTGTGTGGTCAAGGAAGGCTGCTAAGAGACAGTGAATAGGTGTGACTCCTTTGAAGAGCAAGGGAAGTGTGTTATGTAAGGAAGATAAACACGATAACATCTGAGAAGTCAGAGAACTTGGCTAGTTCAGGAAACAGGATATTTTGTTTGACTGAAACAAAAGGAAAGGAAAGCAGATCAATAAGGCTTTCGTGTGTGTGGTCAGGAGTTTGGATTTTATCCTGACCACTTTCAAGGAGAAGTATATAAAGGATTTTGAGCAGATGGATAATATGCTTTATTCCCCAGGTTAGAGAGAAAGCTGATGAAGAGGAGGATGAGACTAAAAGTAAGGACATGTTAGAAGATTCCGGCTACACAGTAATGAAGGACTCAGCAACAGCAGCAGTAGAGAGGGTGTTGGGAAGAAGTCAGAATCAGCAGAAGTCCATACTTGGTTTTATGGGAAGGAGGGAAAGGGAAAAGAAAGAGCCTGGTTGCTGGTTTGGGTGACTAAATCAGTGGGTGGAACATGAGAAGTAAGTTCAGCTTGGGATATGTTAAGATTAAGATGTTTGAAACAGAGTTGAATCTGTGGACCTGGGGCTCAAGAGAGAGACCTGAGCTACATCCCAGAAATATAAATAGTCAGCACACACAAATTGTGGTTGAAGTCATACCCTGTGCGAGAAGCATCTCTCTTGGGAAGCATATGTAAAGGGCAAAGATTGAGCAGGGAATCCCCATGTCTCAGTCAATCCAGGATACTCTAACAAAACTACCAAAGACGGGGAGGCTTGCACAATAAATATTTACTTCTCATATTCTGGAGGCTGGGAAGTCCAAGATCAAGGCACCAACAGCTTCAGTATCTGGGGAAGGCCCACTTACTACTTCATAAAGAGCCATCTTCTCACTGTGTCCTTGTGTGGTAGAAGGGAGGACAGAGCTGGAAGGATGGAGCTCTCTGGGGCCTCTTTTAAAAGATACTAATCTGGGGTCTTTTGTGGTTCCATACAGATTTTAGAATTGATTGTTCTAGCTTTGAGAAGAATGCTGGCGCAATTTTGATTGGGATTGCATTGAATGTGTAGGTTGCTTTGTGTAGTATTGACATTTTAATAATATTTTTTCTTCCAATCCAAGAGCATGGAATGTTTTTCCATTTCTTTGTGTCTTCTTCAATTTCCTTTTTAAGTTTTCTATAGTTTTCAGCATACAGATCTTTTACATCTTTGGTTATGTGTATTCCTAATATTTTATGGGTTCTTGATGCAATTATAAATAGGACTGATTCCTTGATTTCTCTTTCCGTTGCTTCATTATTGGTGTACAGAAATGCAACCGATTTCTGTACATTGATTTTGTAGCCTGTGACTTTGCTGAATTCATGTATAAATTCTAGCAGCTTTTTGGTGGACTCTTTTAGGTTTTCCATGTAGAGTATCATGTTGACAAAGCAGAAAAGAGTACCCAGTGGAAATAAGACAGTCTCTTTAGCAAAAGGTCTTGGGAGAACTGGACAGCAACATGCAGAAGAATGAAACTGAACCATTTTCTTACACTGTACACAAAAATAAACTCCAGATGGATGAAAGACCTAAATGTGAGATGGAAACCATCAAAACCCTAGAGCAGAAGACAGACAACAATGTCTTTGACCTCAGCCACAGCAATTTCTTGCTCGACATATCTCCAATGGCAAGGAAGTTAAAAGCAAAAATGAACTATTGGGATCTCATCAAGATAAAAACTTCTGCACTGCAAAGGAAACAATCAGCAAACCTAAAAGGCAACCAACGGACTGGGAAAAGATATTTGCAAATGACATACTGGATAAAGGGTTAGTATCCAAAATCTATGAAGAACTTACAAACTCAACACCTGAAAAACAAATAATCCAGTGAAGAAATGGGCAGAATACATGAATAGACACTTTTCCAAAGACGACATCCAGATGGCTAATGGACACATGAAAAGATGCTCAACATCACTCATCATCAGGGAAATACAAATCAAAACCACGCTGAGATACACACTGGTCAGAGTGGCTAAAATTAACAACTCAGGAAACAACAAATGCTCATGAGAATGTGGAGAAATGGGAACCCTCTTGAACTGTTGCAAACTGGTGCAGCCACTCTGGAAAATAGTGTGGAGGTTCCTCAAAAAATTAAAAATAGAAGTATCCTGTGACCCAGCAATAGCACTACTAAGAATTTGTGCAAATTCAGGAGTGCTGATTCATAGGGGCACGTGCACCCCAATTTTATAGCAGCACTTTCAACAATAGTCAAATCATGTAAAGAGTTTAAATGTCCATGAATTGATAAATGGATAAAGAAGATGTGGTTTACATATACAATGGAATACTACTTGGCAATGAGAAAGAATGAAATCCTGCCATTTGCAGCAACGTGGATGGAACTGGAGGGTATTATGCTAAGTGAAATAAGTCAGTTAGAGAAAGACATATATCGTATGTTTTTCACTCATACGTGGATTCTGAGAAACTTAACAGAAGACCATGGGGGAAGGGAAGGGGAAAAATAGTTACAAACAGAGAGGGAAGGAGGAAAATCATAAGAGACCCTTAAATACAGAGAACAAACTGAGGTTTGATGGTGGGGAAAATGGGTGATGGGAATTCAGGAGGGCACTTGTTGGGCTGAGCACAGGTGTTGTACGTAAGCAATGAACCATGGGAATCTACTCTCAAAACCAAGAGCACACTGTATACACTGTATGTTAGCCAATTTGACAATAAATTATATTTTTAAAAAAAAGACACTAATCCCATTCATGAGGACTCATGACCTAGTCACCTCCCAAAAGCTCCGCCTCCAAATACCATCACATTAGGGATCTTGTTTCAACGTACGGATTGGGTGGAGAGACCATAAGCATTCAGTCTTCAACACCCTGGTAACACCAGGTGCTATATTTGCTCTGTCTCCTCTCAAAAATAAATAAACATTAAAAACTTTTTAAAAAAGAAACATAAGGGCACAATTGCAGGGGGATAAATGAAGCATAAAACAATGTTCATTACAACAGAATTTATAATAAAAGACGTTGTAAATAACTTACAAATGGAGGCTGGATGAAAAAATTACAGTATAAACACATCTGTGGGACAATATGGAGCCACAATGCAGAATGAGACAGAACAGAATGCATTGATCTAAAAGGAATGTCTATGATATATTCTTGAGGAAAAAATTATAAGCAAATGCATATGATACACTCCTGTTTTGTTAAAATCTGTGCACGGGAAGAGAGTTGTGTATAATATAGTTCATATGAATACAAAACAATTTGAAATAATTTACAAAAAACTGAAAACTAGTGTCTAATTCAGGGATAGGGTGGGAAGTTTGTGTAGGGTTTATTTACCCTTTATTATTTGATTTTTTACAATAAACATCCTTATTCTCCGTTCCTATTCTCATCTGTTACTATGTATTCAAAAAGAATAAATTCCTGTTGGATTTAATAAATGATCAATTTCAAATGCATCATGGGAGAAAATCTCAGTTTGCATAGAGTAATAAATGAGAAGGCGAAGAAGAGTGAGCATAAAGTCTCAACTTAACAACAACATTGTTGTTTTTTAAACAATGGTGAACAGTGTGAAGAGAAACAAAGAAGAGAAGATTTCAGACTGGCGAAAGCCTGTCATCCACCGCCCCTCCCAACCCCACATTGATGTTCTCTGTCCACCCCTATTACACCCAAGAGCAAAGTTCATGGTCAGAGAACCAAGACAGACCACAGAGAAGGACCACAGTGTGTCTGCTAAGCCCCTTCCTACAAAGCCAGAAATCAAGCCAGAAAGGCTCCTGCAAAGAAAGAAAAGGAGACACTCAAAGGGAAAAAGGAGAAACCTGATAGGAAACGGTGGAAAAAA
>NC_043702.1:170589096-170590563 GCF_006229205.1 Suricata suricatta | reverse complement strand
TGGTAACACTGTGAGTGTAAAGGAAAGACATGGGAGGAACAGTGGGTTCTTCCTACTCACATTCACTGATTTTTTCCTTCCATGTGGTATGAGTGCAATGAGTGTGGTAACGCTCTTGCTTAGAAGAAACCCTTCCCCAAAATATCTTGGCCATCTTTCTCTTCTTGCCTCACTCTTTACCTTCCTTCTGTTCTCACTGGATAAGTCATCGAATCTTTCTGGCAATCAGATTACATTCGTGTATTTACACACATTGATGGTTATTTATTCAACTTATATTTATTCAGGTCATTTTTTTATTGTGACCAAAAGAACAAAAATAGTTTTATGTTTCGTCCTGCATGATGTACAAACTTGGAACATAGAAAAAGACTAGATGACATCTGGAAAATAATGAGCGTGTGGATGTAGCCAGATGCGCGAATACCTTTTCCTCTGGGCATGGGTGATAGACTGTGACAATCTGGTAGTCGGTTCCATGAGATTATTTTCTGAGTGCATTTCCTCAAACATCACAAACCTAAAAAACATTCAGAATCCGTTTGTTCACACTTTTACACTGCTAGAGGGAATGCAAACTGGTGGAGCCACTCTGAAAATCAGTATGGAGTTTCCTCAAAAAATTAAAAATAGAGTAACCCTTTGACCCAGCAATTGCACTACTAGGTATTTATCCAAAGGATATAAAACTGCTGATTCAAAGAGGCACATGCACCCCAATGTTTATAGCAGCACTGCCAGCAATAGCCAAATTATGGAAAAAGCCCAAATGTCTATCCACTGAAGAATGGATAAAGAAGATGTGATACACACACACACACACACACACACACACACACACACACATCAGCCTGGAGTAGGAATCACAGTCTCTGGCTGGAAGTTCAGCATCCTCTGTTGTTTCTGTGTAGACATTTCACCAACCAAAATAGCAGTTTTAATTCCTGTAAACTTGAGACCTTGGCATCACTATGTTGTTTGACGTGGACGAGGAGCTCCCTAGTGGGGGTCCGAACCAGTCCAAGTAGAGGGCGCTTAGGATGTGCTTTACAGGTGGCAATTTCATCACCCAACTCTTGCTTTAACCTTCCAATCTGCGCTTCCTCAAGCTTTTCCTCTTTGTCTTCATCCTGTTTGAAGATGATCTTCTCCCTGATCAGGGAAGAAGGTGCTTCACCAGCACCATCATCACAGAGGGGCAGCACCTGGTCTCAGATGGCAGCTCCAATCTTGACCTTGCTGGGTCGTGTTCTAGCCTTCCCTCCAGCTTCACAGGGCAGGGCTTCCCCCTCAATCCCAATCTCATAAGTGAAGACTCCAGACTCAGTTCCAGCCTCAGTTCTGGTCTTTCCAGGTAATGCTCCTGGGTTACTTAGAGCTGGAGGAGGCTTCTTCACCTGCCACTCCAGTACTGCATAGATCACTGGAAAGACAAAGGCAAGAGTTTTCTACTTCCTGTCTCAGCAG
>NC_043702.1:170480768-170588996 GCF_006229205.1 Suricata suricatta | reverse complement strand
CTCTCTCTCTCTCTCTCTCAAGAGAAATAAATAAAACCATTTTTAAAAAAAGATTCCATGTGATCCCTATCAAGATTTCAATAACATCTTTTACAGAAGTAGAAAAATTGGGGACACCTGGATGGCTCAGTTGGTTAAGCATCTGACTTGGGCTCACATCGTGATCTAATGGTCTGTGGGTTTGAGCCCCAGGTCAGGCTCTGTGCTGACAGCTCAGAGCCTGGAGCCTGCTTCAGATTCTGTGTCTCCCTCTCTCTCTGCCCCTTCCCTGCTCATACTCTGTCTCTCTCTCTCTCTCTCTCTCTCTCTCTCAAAAATAAATAAACATTTTTTAAAAGCTACAGAAATAGAAAAATTCATATGGACCCACAAATAGCCATAGCAATCTTGAAAAAAGAGAAAAACCTGGAGGGATTTATAGTAATCAAAACAGTATGGTGCTGACATTAAAACAGACACATGGACCAATAGAACAGAATTAAGAGCCAAGAAATAAACTCACACAAATACTATCAACTAATATTTGACAAGGGAGCCAAGAATACTCAATAAGGAAAGAATAGTCTTCAATAAATGGTGCTTCAATAAGTTGGTTATTTACATGCAAAAGAATAAACCCAGATCCTAGGGGCGCCTGGTGGCTCAGTCGGTTAAACGTCCGACTTCGACCCAGGTCATGATCGCGCGGTTCGTAGGTTCAGGCCTCGCATCGGGCTCTGGGCTGACGGCTAGCTCAGAGCTTGGAGCCTGTTTCGGATTCTGTGTCTCCCTTCTTCTCTCTCCCTCCCCATTCATACTCTGTCTCTCTCTGTCTCAAAAATAAATAAAACATTTAAAAAAAATTTTTAAATAAGTAAATAAATAAAACCGGATCCTAATCTTACACCATTCACAAAAATAAACTGAAAATGGTTTAAAGACTTAAACATAAACCTGAAGCTGTAAAATTCTTTAAATAAAATATCAATATAAACATATTTATATTAAATAAAAATATATAAATAAAATATAAATATAAATCTATATTAACTATAAATATATATTTATATGAATATAAACAAAGTATAAGTTCCTTGACACAGGTCTTAGTAATAATTTTTTTAATATGACACCAAAAACACAAGCAACAAAAGCGAAAGGAAACAAGTGAGGCTACAAAAGTTTCTTCATAACAAAAGAAACAATCAACGAATTGGAAAGACAGTCTCCTGAATGGGAGACCGTAGTTGCAAACCATCCGTCTCATAAAGAGCCTGGGTTCACTGGAGCCCACCAGGAACCTGGGGTTAGAGATCCTATTTGGTGCCACAGAAGCTGCCCGGTGCCATGGGAGCCACCTCGGGCCGCAGGAGCTGGTTGACGCCATGATGGCCTGGGGACCTGAGTTCGCAGGAGCCCCCTGGGAGGCACCTGGAGCGTTGGTAATGGGCCCAGTGTTGGGGAGAGCTGGTACCAGGGTCTGCAGTGAAGCCAAGCGCTCACTTCACTCTCCCTCCTTTGATGGAGAAGCTGTCTTTCCCCACACTGGGGTAGCTCGGTTTGCGGGAAGGAAGAAGGGATAATGTGAATCTGTCTTTCCTGCTCTCTCTCTTTTTAAAATAGGCACCACCCCCAAGGTGCAGCCCAGTGCAGGGCTGGAGCTCACACTCTGAGATCAAACTGAGCCCCGCAGGTACCCCTTTCCTATTTGCTCTCTTCAATGCATCTTTTCTAATTTCCCTGGTTCATTCAATCTTTTACCTGGAATCCTTACCTCTTGTGAAGGTCTTTTCAACCAGGGATAGTTGCTCAAATTGATATTTGTGGTAGGGGACAGGTGATAGAAATTCCTATCTTGCCGATGTCACTCGTCTCTTCTAAGACGGAATTTTCTTATATACGCGCTAATCCCCAATCCTGTGCGTTCTCTTTGTGAGTTTTCACTCACGATAACTTTGAATTCATTTGCCCAGTTTAGATGTAGAGTCCACACCAGCTGCTGCCATGATACCACAGTTGGTCACAGCTTGTCACCGGCACATGGCGGCAGGCTTTTCCGACATCCCTTCCGGTCTTAATATCAATTTGATATGGTCTTCTTTTCTTTTTAAACAATCTTTTTTGCTTTTTACCTGATTTTCATCTTAGCGTGCTAACATAGCCTGTCTTTTTACGTCAAAATATAGTGTTTTATATAAAAGTCGCCCTTAATTTCTACTACACGTCTCCCAGAGTGCTTTGTAAATCTCTTTTAATTTGCAAAGCTGCTAAGCAACTGACAAATGGTGACCTTCTGCCAAATTATCTTTCTTCTTTGTAGAAAATTTACATGCTCAGAATTTTTTTAAATTTTTAAAAAAATGTTTTATTTATTTTTGAGAGCGAGAGAGACAGCGTGAGCAGGGGAGGGTCAGAGAGAGAGAAGGAGACACAGAATCTGAAGACAGCCCTCCAGGCTCCGAGCTAGCTGTCAGCACAGAGCCTGATGCGGGGCTCGAACCCACGAACTATGAGATCATGACCTGAGCTGAAGCCGGACGCTCTGACTGAGCCACCCAGGGCCCCTACATGCTCAGAATTTACACCTGGTGGCACAAGCCCTGTGAAAAGAGAGAGGAGGTGTAGTGGACATCTCCACACACTCCCCTCAGCCACCCACCAACCTCCCCCGTCCCTCCTCACCCGATCCTGGCACAGCTGTATTAGCAGAGGGCAGCAAAGAGAGAGTCTGAGAGGAGTTTTAGTTAGAGGTACCGCGGCCTAGCTGAAGGGGGCAGACGGCTCCTCTGCCTGGGGAGGGAGTTGGAGCATCACCACTAAGGCAGAGGGTCTGGAGAGTCAATCCAGGCATGTGGCTCCTCAGGATTCCTCTCATGAAATCTGGAACTGGAACTTTATCTATATGTATCTGGCCCTTTATAAGTGATTAGAAGCTGTTTTAAATAAGCTGATTAAAATAATAGCTAATGTTTACTGAGGACTAATATAGATTACCTCATTTACAATCGTGTGGACTAAGGACTATGGTTATCTCCATTTCCCAGGTGAGGAAACTGAGACACAGAGCATCAGTCACCTTGCTCAAGACCAAACAAGGAGGAAGGGACAGAACCAGGACTCAAGTGTAGGCCATGTGGCTGGAACATGTGTGCTTACCCGCTCATTGGGCAACACTGCCAGGATGAGAGAGAGAGGGCGGCATGAGTCATGCTGAGCTGGGTAAGCAGGACAGCTCTAGTGTGACTGACAAGCATATGGACAATCTGTGGTACATGGATGTACAGTGAGCATGCTGGACATTTCTTACATCACCTCCTCCCCCACGTCCCATCTTCTCAAATGGGTTGAATGAAGAAATGTCAAAGAAAGCTTGTAATGGCTTTCTCCTCCAACCAAATGGAAATTATCATACATTAAAGCAGGGGAAACAGAGGTTAGACCCAGAGAAGAACAGTGTTCTGAGATACTGGAGTGGAAGCCCAGCAGAGGGAGGGGCGGGGACCAGCCCTGCCTGAAGAGACAACTTTCCACTCTTTGGGGACTGAGAATTTCCACTCGTGCAGACACGGACCAGAGGTAGCCAGGGCTCCTCTGCTCTTTCTTCTGTTTAGATTTTCACGTGTCAGAAGTTGTGAACTGAGCAAGGACCCGCTCGGAGCTCTAGACATCTGGGTGAATTCCACATGCAGTGAAACCTCTAGGAGCCCCGTGTAGGACAGCTCTCCTGAGGCCATGCCCCCTCGCTGCCACTCCACATACCTTGTAGTCACTGCACTGTCACCGTTTAGAGTTACAAAGTGCTCTCCACCCACTGCGCAGGACTGCCCCCACAACAACCCGTGAGGTAGATACGAGAAGGCAGTTTTACTATAGTTTTACAGTTGAAGAAACAATGAATCACAGGAACAAGATGACATGTAGCGGCAGACCCTACATGAAGACTCCCTGTGGTTCACTCTACCCATCACAGTCCTTGCTCTCTGCGTTGTAATCATTGTCACGTTAATGTATTTCCCACAACAGAGCATGGTTGATGCGATGGCAGACCAATTTATTCCAACGGTATTTTCAACCCTTACTACCGCAGGTGATGTAAGTTGTGTTAATGACAAATGAGGAGCATCAACCAGGGATGTGGACTTAGAGAGAGCCGTCTGCCACGCATAGTAATTGAGGTAGATCATTGGGTGTTTCATGTCAGCGTGTGGGAATCTAGTCACATCTGGGCACAAAAAAGGGCTAGCCTTCCTTTCTAGAGCCTCCTTCCCCAAAGGACATGCCACGTGATCGATGAAACTGATAATAGGTCAAAAAGCATAGAAACCAGAAGGTACAAAAGACACGTGAGATCTGATCACAATTCTCTCACTTTTGCCCACCTACAGATGGCTTTTAGAAGCTGGAAGCAGTTTCAGGAAAAGGTAGTCAGAGTTTCCTGTTTTGGTGCTATAACTGGACATGACAATCACCAGAGTCCAAACCTGTTAGCCATCAGGAAGGGAACCAGGGCCCACAGAAGAAAGGAATGTGCTCCCAGCTTCCAGCACTGGGCTTGGTAATGTCGGTGAGGAGCGTACACTCTATCGCTGTGTTGCAGGGAAGTCACGGTCCAGTGGGAAAGTCATATTCTCACTGGACCACAGCTGGTTCCTATGAAGTCTCAAAGTATCAACTTATTAGTTACGTGCATTCCTGGGGACTTTTTAACACTAATTTCATTGTTTCACAGTGAGCTGAAAAAAGATGTACAAGAATTTTGTCAAATTGTGATGAAAATGCATCAGTGAGAAAGATATCAAAATGTCCCTTTATATATTTTTAGCTTGAAAGTCAAAGTTCTCTATTTCACATTTTAATGCCATGCTTAATAATATTACAAAGAAAAAAATAATAATAATTAAGTGCAAAATCACATCATAAGAAAAGTTCTGCTATGTTTGCTATATGGCCACTTTGCATAACATACTGCCATCACAGGTGTTTTGAAAAAGACATAATATTGAAAGAGATATTTCTAAAATTATATGAGTTGTAACAATATTGTCATGGTTTAAAGCAACAACCATTTCTCACTTTAAGATGGCACAGATTTCTCCCTGGAAATATACAAGCATTATTTTCTTTCATCCCCCAGAGTCTTCCCCCACATTCCGTTCTGCCACTGCACCAAACTCACAGAAAACAGAAATCTGAATCCCTAAGAAAACCTATCCCTTTTCTCCTCCCAATTTTTCTCTCCACGTAGAAAAAAAGGAATGATGAACATCACTCATAATTACTCAATTTTTTATGACTCAAGACAATCATTCATTTATTCAACACATGTATTCGGGACCTGCTATGGACCAGGCAATATTCTAGTGCTGAGAATAGAATACTGAACAAAATCAAGTCTTTCTTCTTATGATTCTTGAATTTTAGTGTGGTAAGTACTATGGAAAATTAATAATAATGATAATATAATAACAATGTAAAGGAACAGAAAGTCGAAGAGGGGCGCCTGGGTGGTTCACTTGGTTAAGCGTCAGACTCTTGATTTGGGCTCAAGTCATGATCTTACGGTTCATGAGATCAAGCCCTGAGTTAGACTCTGTGATGACAGTGTGGACCCTGCTTGGAATTCTCTCTCCCTCTCTCTCTGTCCCTCCTTCCCTTCTTCTCTCTCAAAATAAATACACATTTAAGAATTAAAAAAATTTTTTAACTTAGAAAAGAAAATAAAGGGCACCTGGGTGGCTCAGTCAGTTGGCTTCGGCTCAAGTCATGATCTCACGGCTCGTGGGTTCAAGCCCCGCATTGGGCTCTGTGCTGACAGCTCAGCGCTGGGAGCCTGGAGCCTGCTTCATATTCTGTGTCTCCCTCTCTCTCTGCCCCTCCCCCACTCATGCTCTGTCTCTCTCATAAATAAATAAACATTTTTTAAAAAATATTTTTTAAAGAAAAGAAAAGATCAGGGAGTGATAGCTTATCAAGGGGACGCGGAAACCTCCTCTAATAAGCAATATTGAGTAAATATTAAGGAAGAGAAAGCCATATGGAAATCTGAGGGAAAAGCTTCCCGCTAGTGCAAAGGCCTTGGGGTGTGCTTGGGGCATTTAGGAACAGTGGAGTGGTTAGTATGACAGGTGTGGAATAGGCTAAGGGGAAAGAGCCAGGAGATGACAGCAAGGTAGCTAAGAGCCATCATACAGGGTCGGAGGCCCTTTGCATTTCATCCTAAGTGATAACGGTAAACAACTGGCAAGCAGAGAAATAACATGATTTGGTGTACATGTTAAAAGTTTCACTCTAGGGGCACCTGGGGGGCTCAGTCGGTTGAGCGTCTGACTTCAGCTCAGGTCATGATCTCACAGTTCATGAGTTCGAGCCCTGCGTCGGGCTCTGTGCTGACAGCTCAGAGCCTGGAACCTGCTTCAGATTCTGGTTCTCCCTCTCTCTCTGCCCCTCCTCACTCACACTCTGTCTCTCTTTCCCTCAAAAATAAATAAACATTAATTTAAAGGGGTTTGTTTTCACTCTAGGGGCACTTGGGTGGCTCAGTCACTTAAGCATTTGCCTCTTGATTTCAGCACAGGTCATGATCTCACAGTCGTGAAATCAAGTTGTGAGGTCAAGCCCTGAGTTGAGTTCTGCATTGGGCATGGAGCCTGCTTAAGATTCTTACTCTCTCTCTCTCTCTCTCTCTTACTACCCCCTGCCCCTCCCACATGAGCTCACTCTCTCTCTCTCTCTGTCTCTCTCTCTGTCAAAAAAAAAGTATCACTCTAGTGACCTGTAAAGAATAGGTTATAGGGATCTAAGGTAGAAGCAAGGATATTAGTTAAGTAGCCTTCACAATAGTGTAAGCAAGTGATGGCAGTGGTGACAGTTGGTAAGGCTGATAAGAAGCAGTCAGGTTCTGAGCATAGTCCAAGGTAGAGACAATAGAATTTGCTGATGAGTGGATATGAGATATGAGAAAGTAGAGTCAAGATCATTATAATTTTCTGGCATGAAAAACTTAATGACTAGAGCTATCATTTACTGAAATGAAGAAGACAAGTGAAGGAGGAGGTAAAAGGTAGGGAAGTTAGAGTTGATGTGGTACCTGGGGAGTTTGAGATGCCTCTTATACATTCACATGGAGATCCTGTGAGGGACATACAAGCCTGGAATTCGGGGAAGAGGTCAAAAGTGAAAACAAAACTGGGTATTTCAAACCAAGAGACTGAATAATTTGACTAAGGATTTTGTAGAAATAAAGAAATGAGTAAGGACTAAACCCTAAGACTTTTCAATATGTATAGATGGGACAATTTTGCATCATTAGGCAAAGGAGAGTGAGAAGGCTTGGGTAGGAGACAACCAAGAAAGAATGGAGTCTCATGGGCCAATTTAAAATGAGAAGATGATTAAATAACACATGATGCTGGTATGTTTTATGTTACAAAAGCAACTATTTTCTGTTTCGGCATAGGGTGAAAATTTTTTTAGTTTCTCTCTCCACCTGTGCCTTGATGGGGTGCCCCAGGATTTTTCACTGATGTCATTCTGCCACTTCTCATATCAAAGTAGTTTCTTTTTTTTCCTTCCCATAAACTTTGGGTTGGTCATCTCTAGGAAAGCCATGGCAGGCATCACTAAAGTGAAATTCAATGAGGATGAGGCATCTGCTTCAATACCAGGGCTGGATAGGTTTCAGCGAAACACTGCCTCTCCAGCTTTATTTTGTTGGCCAAGAATGTCAGCATGTGAAATCACAGTATTTCAAAGCTGCTGTTCCTGAAATTTCCACATTTGTAGTAATATGATTTACAAATGGGTGATGCCTTAAAATGGAAAAATCACTGGATTGAAGTCAAAACATTTGAGTTCTATTCTGATTCTGCTAATAAAATTCTGTGTAACACTGGATAAAATGCCTTTCTATCTCTTAACCAAACTAGGTCAAGATCTGTAAACAAGTGTCAACCTGTAAGCCAAGTCAGAAAAATTATCTGTGTAAAATTATGGTTGTCTGCTGGACTCCTTGTTTATTCTCTTATTCATTCTCATAATTTGTCTGCATATTCTTTTTTAATTTTTTTAATGTTTATTTATTTTTGAAAGAGAGACTGACAGAGAAAGCGTGAGCAGGGGAGGGGCAGAAAAAGAGGGAGATACAGAATCTGAAACAGGTTCCATCCAGGCTCTGAGCTGTCAGCACTCCTGACGTGGGGCTTGAACCCACAAACCATGAGATCATGACCTCAGCAGAAGTCAGACACTCAACCGAGTGAGTCACCCAGGCACCCCTGTCTTCTTTTTCTTTTGGATTTCCTATGTCAGCAGTGATACGATCAGAAAATAGTGATAATTTTTCTCTCCTTTTTTAAACCACATACATCTTATTTATTTTTCTTGTCTCATTGCTCAGGCTAAGACCCTAGTTCATTCATTAATAATAGTAGCAGTAACTGGAGCAATTCTTATCTTATTCTTGATTTTGATAGTAATGTTTCTAAAGGTTCAGCCCTTACATATGATGTTTGCTATAGTTTTTCACAAATTTTTAAATTATGGGTAAATATTAACTTTTACCAAATATTTTATTATATCTTCTGCGATAATCATATATTATGCTGCCTCTCATCAATGTGATGGATTACACTGATAAATGTTTATAATATCAGCCCATTCTCACACTCCTGGAATAAGGGATATTCAATCATGACATATTTTTAACACACCACTGGATTTGATATGTTAATGCTTCATTTAGGATCTTTGCAACTATGTTCATCAGTGACACAGGTCTATAATTTTCTTTTCCTTTCTTTTGGTATCAATTTTCCTTTTAGATGTATATACACTCCCTTCTCATGCATTGTGGATTTTTATACTGTTTCCTACTCACAGAAATTGTCATCTTAGTTTTCAGCAAGGCTATTGATTTTAATAGATTTGAAAATGTTTCATCTATCATTACTGTGTTTTTCAGGTCAGATAAGAAAAGTTAACTATGTTGAATTTATTTCACCAATTTAAAAAAGTCCTTTTTAAAGATTTCACCATTATTTCATTGGAGTCAGAAGAGAGAAGGAATGTAAGAACATAATATCCTGTTCCTCACTCCAAAAAAGATGAGGTAGACACATTTCTCTTTATTTTTCCCACTAAATACAGATAAAAATACTGGACATTATATATAAAATGCAACCACAAGATAATTCTGAAAGCTGGAGAGGTGGCACCTGGGTGGCTCAGTCAAGAGTCCAACTCTTGGTTTCAGCTCAGGCCACCATCTCATGGTTTGTAGGTTCTCTCTCTTTCTGTCTCTCTCTCTCTCTCTCTCTCTGCCCCTACCACTCTCAAAATAAATAAATAAATATTTTTAAGTACAAGGATAAATATTATAGACTACCTTTCTCCTCTTGAGTTTTCTAATTATATTTGATAATTGAAGCAAAAACTATAACATTACATGGTCCTCAATGTATATAAAGGATATATTTAAGATAAGTTATTAGGGAAAGGATAGGAAAAGAATCTAATACAAGTAAGGTTTTACACTTCAGTTGAACTGGTAAAATGTCAATACTAGTAGACCATAACTTATGTATGTATAATAAAATGTATAAAGCGGCCATTTAAAAGTCTGTTCAAGATATACTATAGATAAATCAAAATGAAATCATAAAAAATATTCAAGGGGCACCTGGGTGACTCAGTTGGGTAAATGTCTGACTTTGACTCAGGTCATGACCTCATGATTTGTGAGGTTGAGCTCTACATTGGGCTCTGGGCTGACAGCATGGAGCCCGCTTCAGATCCTCTGTCTCCCTCTCTCTCTGACCCTCCCCTGCTCATGTTCTTTCTCTTTCAAAAAAAAAAAAAAGAATGAACTGAAATTTAAAAAAAAGAATTCAGGTGACCCACAGAATGACCAAGAAAGTAAAACAGAAGAGACCAAAGAGGAAGAAACAAAGAAAGTATAAAATGGAAGACTTAATCTAATAAAACAATAATCACATTATGTGGATGAGTAGAACAGAACAGATAACCCAAAATATACCAATGCCAATATAGCCAAATGATTTTTTCATAAATTGCAAAATCATTTAAATATATAAAGGATTATCTTTTCCACAAATGGTGCTGGAATAATTGAACATCTTTAGGCAAAAAAATGAACCTCAACCTAAACTTCCCACTTTATACAAAAATCAACTCAAAATGGATCAGAGATTTAAATATTAAATATAAAATCATAAAAATCTTTAGGAAAAAGAAACATAGGAGAAAACCTGTGAAACCTGAAACTAGGTAAAATGCATTTAGAATGACACCAAAAGCGTGATCCACAAAAGAAAAAAAATTGGTAAATTAGACTTCACCAAAATTTAAAATTTTCTCTACAAAAGACCCTATTAAAAAGACTTAAGAAGATGAAAACACAAGTTACAGACTGGGAGAAAATATTTGCAAACAACTTATCTAACAAAGGACTGTATCAAGAATTCATAAAGAGTGGCGCCTGGGTGGCTCAGTCGGTTGAATGTCCAACTTTGGCTCAGGTCATGATCTCACAGTTTGTAGGTTCGAGTCCCGCATCAGTCTCTGTGCTGACAGCTCAGAGCCTGGAGCCTGTTTCCGATTCTGTGTCTCCCTCTCGCTCTGACCCTCCCCTGCTCGCGCGGTCTCTCTCTGTCTCTCAAAAATAAATAAAAAACATTAAAAAAAAAGAATACATAAAGAACTCTCAAAACTCACCAGTAAAAAGGAAAGGAAAGGAAATAATCTTATTATTAAACAGACAAAAGACATGAACAGATATTTCATGAGGATATAATAGATGCTAATAAGCATGTGAAAAGATGTTCACCATCATAAGCTTTTAGGGAAATGCATGTTAAAACCACAGTAAGATATCACTACACATCTATTAAAACAACCAAGATAAAATATAGTAACAATACCAAATGCTGATGAGGACACAGAAGAATTAGATCTGTCACAAAGCACTAGTGGGAATGTAAAATGTTACAATTCCAGAAGATAGTTTGGCAGTTCCTTAAGAAATTAAATACACATTTACCGTATGACCCAGCAATCATACTCCTGGGCTTTTATCCCAGAGAAATTGTATTGCTTTTTGTATTTTGAAGATCTGTGATTACTAGTGAGGCACATTTACCACTGTTACGCATCTGACCCTTGGGTTCAGCTCTGGTCATAATCTCACAGTATGTGGGAGTGAGCCCCCCATCGGGCTCTGCACTGGCAGCACCCAGCCTGCTTGGGAATCGTTGTCTCCTCTCTCTGCCCTTCCCCCACTTGCATGGTCTCTCTCTCTCTCTCTCTCTCAAAATAAATAAGTAAACTTTAAAAAAATTTTAATGAAGTATCTATTTCAGCCACTTGTCCATTTGGGTTGTCTGCCTAATTCTTACTGATAGGTAAGACTTCCTTATGGATTATGGATGTAAGACTCTTGTGGAATCAAAGTATTAAAAATATCTTTTCACACTATATGGCTTGCCTTTTTGCCTTTCATAATGGTTCCTTTGAATTAAAATAACTTTTTAATTTTGTTGTAATATAGTCTAAGCCTTCATTTTCTCATCTAGAAAATAAGAATTATGGTAGTATCTCACAGGTATTAAAAAAAAAAGAATGTATATTCCTGGGATTTAGAAAAGCTCAGTAAATATTGTTATTATTCTCTATGCCACCCTTTTTTCTCTCTCTAGCCTTCTGTTTCCTTCCAGTTCCTCTGTTCTGAATCTCTGAGAGATCATATAATACAGCAGAAAGACTGACCGTGTGGCTTTGATCAATTCCTAGCCTCTGTGGGCTCAGTCTTATCTGCAAAATGGGGCTGCACCATCTTTGGGACAGTTCACTTTCAACCCCTTTCATGGGACACCCACACATAACAATAGACAGCTCGTGACCACGTCACTTTCAGAATCCCTCCCATGAAAACCTCAGCTGCCTGATGATATAAATACTGTGCTAAGGAGGTGGAACCATCTTAGTAACTGACATCCGGTCAACAACATGCTTGTTCTTCGAGCATCCTTCATCCTCCTCCTTCTCTGCCAGCCCCCAGGTGAGTCCAGACCCTCCTGTTTTCCTGACCGCCTCTCCTGCCCTGCATGGCTCTAGGCTTTGGGGGCCACGCTGGGACTCTGGCCGGGAAGCTCTGTTACCTCATCTAACATTGTATTTTACATCTTGTGATCTCTAAATCAGAGGACAGGCAGAAGCTAGAGGGAGAGGCAAAAAAATTACTCTGAGGGCAGACTCCCCTTCTGACCGTCCGAGGGAAGGAAGGGCTGGGTTCTAGCCCAGATTCTGCCATGGATTAAATAAAGCCTGCTGTCTCCTTGGGGCTTCAGCTTTCCTTCCCTTGGAGGACAACTTTAAAATCAAAATGAGATCATGCTGGTGTATATTTATTGATTCATAAATACATACTTTAAATACTTATAAGTCCATATTTAATAATAGATTTTCAAAATATTTAGAAAGATATTTTAAATGGTTGTGCCTAACAAGGATATTAATGGCAGGAAAGATTTGAATTTTCTCTCTTAACCTGAACAATTCAATCCATGTCTACCTGGAAAACCGACTCCTACTGTAGGTACTTTATATTTAATATCATGAGGACTGAAAATGTTTCTTTTCCTGTCACAAGGATTCTACTCTTTTGCCAGTGTCCAGCTCCAGCGGATCCAGGGTCCCTGGAGGATGGACGATGTTGCAGAAAGGGGGAGGGGAGAGAGAGCCACGAGATTCTTTCTGCTCTCCAGGCTAGCATCTCTGCACTGACTGAGAGGCAGCTTTATTTATCATTAAAATGTATGAGCACAACACAGAGGTGGCATTTGCCTTAGACAATGATTTCTGATGACAAATTTCTTTGGTATGTAAAAATTTTCCAGAACATAGATTGGTAGAAGACTCATGCATAACCTTTATCAGTAGTGATTGGTATAGGTGATTTAGATGCTGATCATATGGGGAAGAAAGGGATCTTCAGCATTCAAATACAGGATAATACTTCTAGCATAGCGAAGGCAAAGGTTAGTTCTTGTGAGCAGGGATCAATAGCCTGTTTTCTTAAGGGGAAGAAAAACAGGATTCTCAGGAAATGCAATATTTGCTCCCATAAACACAAAAGAAGAAGTTTCTACAATAAGTTCCTTCACAAGGTGCAGTCAGCATATTTTTAGGGCCAGAATAAGCGGACAAGTCACTCCCGGTATCAATCAGCAAGGTGCCTTGGGGGGTCGGTGCTCAAGCAAAAATAATTGAGTGAGGGTGGATATCGGTCATCATCTGATGGCAGGAGGCCATGCAAACCTGCCTTAACCTCACAAGGAGTGTTCTCAACCTAGTGAGTTCAGAACCGGCTCCAACACTCTTGGAAGATTTTACTATCCTCAGAGCTCTCAGAAAGGACCTGGGGCCCTGTAAGTTAGGAATATCTTTCTGGTCATCAAACTCACAGGGACCCCCCCCCCATGAGGTCTCTCTCTGAGGACTTGGCATAGCTGGTACATTTGTGGGCACCCCAGGACTGCCTGGAGTGACCTGCCCAAGGCCACACAGTCCGTCAGTGCCCCCAGCCCTTTCCCGGCCTCACTAAGTGTCCAGCAGCAGTGGACTCTCACCCTCCTTGAGTTCATTAGACTTTTGCACGTTTTTAGGAACCTCCTGGTTCTAAGCAGGTGGTCCTAGAATAGGCTTTAGCTTTAAAAACCACTCCCTGAATAGAAACAGTAATCAGAAGTGGAACTTGAAAAATGTGAAGTGGTGGGGGTGTGGGGAACAGCAGGGATTTTCAAAACCCAGGTGACCACCTGAAACCCAAGCTGTGGGCAAGCGGGGCAGACAGGCGCACCCCTGCTCCAGGAGGCTGCGGACAGCCTGAGTGCCACGCCTCCTGTGGTTGAAAGGAGCCCAAGATTGTCCTAGAGCCTCTAATGGGCAGGGCAGTGGAAGAGGTGCTGCCTTGGACAAAGATCCCTGGGTTTGACCTTGAAGTATTGCTGTGAGTAAGGTACTCAGCCTCTGTACACAAGTACATGGGCTGATCTGCAGAATTATTGGGATGTTTTACATGAGATATCAAATGCCAAACAAGTATAGCAATAATCACATTTACTAAGCTCCTACTACATCCAAGGCATTTTTCATACCATGTCCCCGTGAGTCTATGTGATAGACATTATTGTTCTCTGTTCTTAGATGAGCAAACTGAGGCCTGAGAGGTCAAGGATCTTGGGCAAGATCATACAGGTGTTAAAAAGTAGAGGAAGTAGAGGAAAGACTGAGTTTCCAAAGCTAGTGTTCTTTTCATCACACCTAACGGCCTGACACTGTACTGGCCACTGGAGAAGTACTCAGTAATTGTGTATTTGAGCTGAATCTTGCCAAGGAGACCTGTTGAGATTCTTCACCTCTCCAGCTACCTGAGGCCAAGGCAGGCACTGAAAATGCCCAAGAAGTGCAGGCCACTCCAGGATGTGGATGTACCAGAAGGAACCACCCTGGCCAAGTTCAAAGGAGCCGAGGAGTAGCTTTTGTACCCTCAGTATTCTCATCTGGAAAATGGGCACAATGTTCTGCATCTCCCTCACAGATTTTGTGAGGATTAAGTGATACAGTGTTGTTGAGGAGACAATTTTTTTAATGTTTATTTATTTTTGAGAGACAGTGAGAGAGATGGACAGAGTGTGAGCAAGGGAAGGGCAGAGAGAGAGGAAGACACAGAATCTGAAGCAGGCTCCAGGCTCTAAGCTGTCAGCACAGAACCCAACACAGGATTCATACTCACAGACTTCAAGATCATGACCTAAGCCAGTCAGACGCTTAACCAACTGAGCCACCCAGGCACACCAAGAAGACAATTTTAAAAAAGGAAAACGTGGGGCACCTGGTGGTTCAGGCAGTTAAGCATCCAACTCTTGATTTCAGCTCAGGTCATGATCTCACCATCATGAGACCAAGCCCTGCATCAGGCTTGGCCCTGAATATGGAACCTGATTAAGATTCTCTTTTTCTCCCTCTGCCCCTCCACCACCCCTCTCCAAAAAGAGAGAGAGAGAGAGAGAAAGAAAGGAAAAAGAAAAGAAAACATAAAAAGTGGGTGAGCAGGTATTGAGTTGCTGAAAAGGACCAGAAGGGACGAGACGGGGTAAGGAGTGTAGATGACCAAGGGCAGAGCAGTAAGGAATGCAAGTAAAATGTGGTGGGTTATGGTTAGGGTCTTAGCAAAGGTGTGTGACATATTGGGAGGGTTGAAAACCTCTGTTCCACACACATAACACATGGTGCTGATCTAAAATTCTCTTTCTGTGGTACATTGGTTAAGGGGAAGTTGGCTATGGAACAGTAGTTTCCAAAATTGGTTTTTTCTTTCTTGAGCAACAGTTTGCTTTTATGAAACACAATCTTACGCAGAATCAGACATGTGAGTTACTGCACAGAGTCGAAGCCCCCCTATTGGAAGAGGACTTCCCCAGCCTCCTTCCCAGCACCCTCCCCCTCTCTCAACCCCTCTACTTTCTGTAAGAGCTCCAGAAACACTCCGAGGCCCTGTCACCGGCCTCAAAGTGGGCAGGGGCGTATCTTGGGAAGCCCAGCCTTAGGAGGCCTGGCTCCACTGACTGAGAGCATGTCACCGTGACGCTTGAAGCATCAGTCTCCTCGTCTGTGGAGTGGGATAGGACTAAACAGTTCTAAGATCTCTCCCAGCTCTGAGATGCTCTGGTTTCCATGAAGAGGATGTGCTGGTACATTATAATGGACGGTTAACCAGCTGAACCACCCAGCCCCCCTCCCCCTTTCCACTCGTCTTAAGTCTTCTGGGGGGAAACAGGTTAAGGGGGAGGAGGTGATAACCCCAACAAAAGGTAAGTGACAAAGGGCGGAGCTGTTGTCCCTTCCTGTTGTGAACAGTACTGTAGGGCCTCTCCTTATGTCAAAACATCTGAGGCTTGGCCAGGACAGAAGACAGAGGGTCTCCTGCTCCAGCCCGCCCCCCCCCCCCGCAAAGGCAGGTGGGCAGGGACCGTTGGCTGCAGATACCACCACGCGTGATGACTGGGCATGCCATTTTGCAGTGAATTAGCCAGTGCATGGTCTACAGAGATTAGGTTCCAGACCTTGTGAAAAGCTCATCCTGCTGAGAAGCCATCCAAAGTTTTGGGAAGTGTCTGCGTCTCACTTCTACCATTCTTAGGGAAATGAGAATTAAAAATAAGAAGCCTCCTCAAGGCTTGTGTCATAAACACGGCTCCTTGCCCTTCCCTCCCGACTCCCGCTGGGTGGCAGACCACTCTGTAATTCTCAAAATGCTTTCAAATCCATACCCTCCCTTCCTCGACCCCAAATCCTGGCAAACAAAGGTTATTTTTCTCTATGAGAGTTGAAAACATTGGAACTCAAAGTGGTGAGAGGCAAGGGGGTCGAGTGGAGACCACAAGCCTCTGAGGCAGAAGGACTTGCTAGCTTCCAGTCCCACATCTAACACTTTCCGTTGGAACCTTGAGCGTCCTCATCCATAAGGTGAAGTTTTGTTAACCTCTATCTCATGGAGTTGCTTTGAGAATAAAAACCCAATGCCCACTAAACCAGTTGAAGGGCTAAGGAGTGATACCTAGTGTTTATTGCTTATTACAGACGAACCGGAATGAGCCCAGGTCTCCTGACTTCCAGTTAGGCCAGAGCACCGCCTCTTTTACACTGTTCCATGTTGCCCGGTGGGAGAGGCCGTCCCCAGGCCTCCCCACCAGGTGACCCAGAACTAATGCCAGGAGAGCAGTTATTAGTCTACAATCACCACCGAGGGGAATAACTCCTTCTGGGGAATTTAAAGTAGGAAATTCAGTGACACTTCTGGTGGAATTTCAGAGATGGATGTGAGAAAGAGGTGGGGACTTGCTCAGGGAAGGGTTTTGAACTAAGCTTTGTGGTCTTGAATAGTATTCGGATGGGCAGAGAGAAGGATAATGTTGGCAGCCACTCTGAACTCACTAGCTGAAAATGCTCCTCGTGAGGTTAAAGCAGGTTTGCATGGCCTCCTGCCGTCAGATGATGACCGATATCTACCCCCCCTCTGTTGTTTTTGCTTGAGCACCGGCTCCCCAGGCACCTTGTTGATTGATACCGGGAGTGACTTGTCCTTTTATTCTTCTTTTTTTTAATTTTATTTTTATTTTATTTTATTTTTTAAAAAATATTTTATTGTCAAATTGGTTTCCATACAACACCCAGTGCTCTTCCCCACAAGTGCCCTCCTCCATCACCACCACCTCTTTTCCCCCCTCCCCTTTCCCCTTCAACCCTCAGTTGGTTTTCAGTATTAAATAGTCTCTCAGGTTTTGTGTCCCTCTCTCTCCCCAACTCTGTTTCCCTCTTCCTCTCTCCCTGGTCCTCCATTAGGTTTCTCCTATTCTCCTGTTAGACCTATGAGTGCAAACATATGGTATCTGTCCTTCTCCGCCTGACTTATTTCGCTTAGCATGACACCCTCGAGGTCCATCCACTTTCCTATAAATGGCCAGATTTCATTCTTTCTCATGGCCATGTAGTACTCCATTGTATACATAAACCACATCTTCTTGATCCACTCATCAAGTGATGGACATTTAGGCTCTTTCCGTGTTTTGGCTATTGTTGACATTGCTGCTATGAACGTTGGGGTACATGTGCTCCTATGCATCAGCATTTCTGTATCCCTTGGGTAAATCCCTAGCAGTGCTATTGCTGGGTCATAAGGGAGTTCTATGGGTAGTTTTTTGAGGAACCTCCACACTGTTTCCCAGAGCAGCTGCACCCGTTTACATTTCCACCGGCAGTGTAGGAGGGTGCCTGTTTCTCCACATCCTTACCAGCATCTATAGTCTCTTGATTTGTTCATTTTAGCCACTCTGACCGAGGTGAGGTGGTATCTCAGTGTGGTTTTGATTTGTGTTTCCCTGATGATGAGTGATGCTGAGCATCGTTTCATGTGCCTGTAGGCCATCTGGATGTCCTCTTTGGAGAAGTGTCTGTTCATGTCTTCTGCCCATTTCTTCACTGGGTTATTTGTTTTGTGGGTGTGAAGTTTGGTGAGTTCCTTGTATATTTTCGATATTAGCCCTTTATCCGATATGTCATTTGCAACTATCTTTTCCCATTCTGTCAGTTGCCTATTAGTTTTCTTGATTGTTTCCTTTGCCTTGCAGAAGCTTTTTATCTTGATGAAGTCCCAAGAGTTCAGTTTTGTTTTCATTTCCCTTGTTTTTGGGGATGTGTCAAGTAGGAAATGACTTGTCCTCTTATTGGGCCCTAATATGCTGATTGCACCTTGTGAAGGAAGTTATTATAGGAACTTCTTTTGTGATTATGGGAGCAAACCTTGCATTTCCTGAGAATCCTGTTTTTCTTATACTTCCTCTTAAGCAGACAGGTACTGACCCCTGCTCACAAAGAACTAACTTTTGCCTTTGCTATGTTAAAAACATTGTCTTATATTTGAATGCTAAGGATCCCTTCATTCCCCATATGATAATCATCTAAATCGCCTACACCAATCACTGTTGATAAAGGTTATGCATGAGTCTTCTACCAATCTATGTTCTGGGAAATTTTTACATACCAAAGAAATTTGTCATCAGAAATCATTGTCTAAGGCAAATGCTACTTCTGTGCTGTTCCCCATTGACTCAACCACAAATAAAGCTGAGTCTCAGTCAGTGCAGGGATACCTGCCTGTGATGAGAAAGAATCTCGTGGCCCTCTCACCCATCTCTCGCTGACACCATCCATCCTTCAGGGACCCTGGACCTGCTGGAGCGGACTCCAGCAGGATATAGCACAAACAAAAATGTGAGGTACAAAGTAAACTGGGAGTCATATGAGGGAGGAGGCCTGACCTCTTGTCTGGTGGCGGTAAGCGGAGGCTGATCCCTGGCTTCGTGTCTTCTCACAGTATCATATGGTCATCCTGCCCTTGGAACAAAAGCTCTGGACATCCCTGATAAGTGAGCCCAGGTCATGTGATACTGTTGAGCTATTTACCATGGCAGAGAAAGGCTACCACCTGAGCTAAGTGCCTGTCAGGCTTACCTAACCCATTCAGGGGCTACGAAATGAGGAAAGGGCAAAGTGAAGGCAGAAGAAGCAAGTTAGGACAGTCACTACACCGATCCAGGTGGGAGGGGAGATGAGTTTCCTGGGGTCCAATCCTCCTATACCTTTTTGGTAGGTGTTAGTATCCACTCACTCTCTAGAGTCTTCCAATCTTACAGATCATGATCACTCTTCCTACTGTAGGTTCCCCACATGCCTGCTACGTCTCCTCTTATAACCCATACAGCCACTTGTTTAATGACTATCTCCTAGCTCCATGAGTACAAGGGTCAGGACGGTGTTGCCCCCCAGGTATATCCTCAGCTCCTAGACCCAAGTATGGAACTTCTGGCACAAATATGCAACTAAATAAATTCCTACCAGAGGAAGGAGTGACTGCATAGGAAAGCATATCTACACAGGCATGGTAAAATTCGAAAAGGTCAGGGCAAATGGAAAAGCCAATCACAGAAGGGGAAGCTTTGGTTCAGTCTTAAAAAACTGAAGAGAGAGGTCTCTTGTTTCTGGATCCCTTTTCCCCACCAACTCTGTAAAACTGAGCTGGGAAAGTCTTTCCACAGAAGAGGAAATAAAACTGGTTAGGGCTCGCCAGCCTGGCCCCTATCCTCTGATCTCACATTTGGGGAATGGATGGAGCTACTTCCTTCTTTCGTGACCTGTCTGTTCATCCTGAAGACACAACTAAGGTAGAACAGTAGCCTCCCTCCAGGCTCCTGTTGGCAGTTTGCTTCATGCATCTTCCAGTTTTATCCTAACGAGGAGCAATGAATTTGGAGGCAGCTTTTTATATCACTTGCATCTCTTGACATTCAACCTGAAAACATAGAAGCATATGTGTGAAGAAGTGAGAAGAATAATTGCGTGTAGCTTAAATGTGTGCACACAGGCACTAAAGCCACACCCTTCGTTTATGCGGCCTCCCCAACTGCCACAAACCTCCCAGACTTCATGTGAAAATGACATTACTTAAATGTGCCCTCAATCCGAAATTGTACCAATTTGGAGCCAGGTGATACCCAACCTTCATTTGACTGCAAAATATCACCTTATGGTTTTTTTTAACTTTTAAAAAATGTTTTATCTATTTTTGATACAGAGAGAGACAGAGCATGAGAGGGGGAGGGGGCAGAGAGAGAAGGAGACACAGAACCGGAAGCAGACTCCAGGCTCCAGGCTCTGAGCTAGCTGTCACAGCACAGAGCCCAACACAGGGCTCGAACCCACGAATGTGAGATCTGACCTGAGCCGAAGTCGGAGGCCTAACCGACTGAGCCACCCAGGTGCCCCTCATCTTATTGTTGAAGTAAAAGGACACAAACATCAGTTGATCAATCAAAAATGGAAACTGAAACAGACTTTGTCTGTAGCATGTACTGGGGCTGTTCAGACACCTGTTGAGATGGTTCAGCCACTGAAAAATATCCTACTTCAGTCCTAGGATGCAGGGGACCAGTTCTTTGAAAGATCAGACTATTTAACACGATGATTTAATAAAGACTTGATGGATTCAAAATATATAACCACTACCTGATAAATTATGGAGACCAGGGGGCATAAATGTTTCAAAACAGGAATCAACCCCTAAAAAGGCATTTACCCAGAAGAAGAAGCCAGTACTTTTGGACATAAGTTGAGAAAAAACAAAACAAAACAAAACAAAATAACATAAACAAAGTTGGTTAAGATCCGAAAACTCTAATAAAGGGACTAGGCCAACATTTAGTAACATCAGATTCCCCTACTCTGAGGCAGCAGCAGATCAGCTTGGGCTCAAGGAAAGCTCACCAAGGACATGAAGGGAAAACCAGGATTCTGTGAGCCCCAAATCTTCAGAGTTGACATCTGAGCCCTCCCAGGAGCTGGCACAAATCCCCCGGACCTTTAAACTAAACCAATGGGATGACACTGGGTTAAATCCTCAAATCATCACCTACTAGCTTTGTGCCTTTGGACAAGTTACTTAGATTTTTTTTTTTTAATTTTGGTTTTCTCATCAAATTAGGAGTTTCTGTAAAGAGTCAGATAGTCAATATTTTAGGCTTTTCAGATGATACAATCTCTATTGCAACTACTCAACTCAGCCTTTGTAATGGAAAATCAGCAAGAGACAATATGTAAACCAAAGAATATGGCCGTGTCCAATTTAAACTTTATTTACCAAAACAGGAAGCAGGCCACATTTGGCCCATAGATTATAGGTTGCCGATCCCTGTGTAAAGGGACCCAAATTCCAAGTTTTCAGAGTCACTTTAGGTATTAGGCATAATCTTTACAGTAAAGGTTGGACACAGATTCAATCCTAATACATAGCAACTATATTGGGAACTCTGCCAGGGTAGTTGAGTTTTAACAGAGACTATGGAAAAAATGGTGAAGCAATTTTCGATATCTGGATAGACCAGTATAGGAATTTGTCTTTTACTAGAAGAGAGTTGAATTACATCAGTGCCACGGTAATAGAAAATACTATGGTAACACTGAATGCTAAATACAATTAAAAATTAGCAGAGAACCTGAATAGACATTTTTCCAAAGACATAGAGATGACCAACAAACACATGCACAGATACTCAACATCACTAATTATCAGGGAAATGCAAATCAGCCACAATGACATATCGCCTCCCACGACTAATATAAAAAGACAAGAAATAACAAGTGTTGGCAAGGATATGGAGCAAAGGCAATCCTAGCACATTGTTGGTGGAAATGTAAATGGCGCACCCGCTGTGGAAAACATTATGGAGAGTTCTCAAAAAATTAAAAGTAGAAATATCATATGCTCCAATAATTCCACCACTGGATATTTACCCAAAGAAAATGAAGACACTAATTCAAAAAGATATATACACCCCTGGGTTTATTGCAGCATTATTTATAATAGCCAAGATATGGAAGCAACCCAAGTGTCTATCAATAGATGAATAGATAAAGAAGATGTGATATATATACATGAAGGAATATTACTAAGCCATGAAAAGGAATGAGATCTTGCCATTTGCAACCACATGGATGGACCCAAGGGGTTTTATGCTAAGTAACAGACATCAAACAGAGAAAGGCAAATATCATATGATTTCACTGATATGTGGAATCAAAAACAAACAAAAATACAGAAACAAACTGATAAATATAGAAAACAAACTGGTAGTTGCTAGAAAGGTTGAGGGGATGAATGAAATAGGTGAAGAGGATTAAGAGGTACAAACTTTGAACTATAAGATAAATAAGTCACAGAGATGAAAAGTACAAAACAGGAAATACAGTCAATAATATTGTAATAGGGGCGCCTGAGTGGCTCAGTCGGCTGCACGTCCAGCTTCAGTTCAGGTCATGATCTCACAGTTCGTGGGTTTGAGCCCCACATCGGGCTCTGTGCTGACAGCTAGCTCAGAGCCTGGAGCCTGCTTCAGATTCTGTATCTCCCTCTCTCTCTGACCCTCCTCTGCTCACATTCTCTCTTTCTGTCTCTCTGGAGCCATTTTTAACTGTTTTGCACCTGGAGCCACATAACCGGTGATGATTGTTTGCAAGTCTTACTTTCTGAGGTGGACAAAGGTCCTGGTGAAACAAAACTTTCTTGGGGGAGGGAAGCCTTGCTACAACCCCTAACTGTTGGGGGTAAGCATCACAAGTCAGCCTGGGCATACTGCAGAGTATCCAGTAACTGACCCCTTGCCTTTCCACTCAAGGAAGGACACTGAAATTCAAGTGAATAAGAACCTCACTCAGGGATGGTCTTGAATGCACTCTAATCTCTCCTAAAGCAGAAGATGAAACACCCCCACGCTTCCCAGATACTTTTATCCTTAGGAACTTAGAGCTCCCTTCCCAGTGCCCTGCTCCGTGCTTGAGAACCACTGCCCCCACGTCAGGCAAGCTGTTGCTTCTGCATCTGCAGCAAAACCAGCTCTCCAGGGAGCAGTCCGGGGGCTCCAAGGGGACAGTAAACTCCCCACTTGTCTCCCAACAGGAATTTGTCAAGGATGGAGCTGGGCTTTATGATCTACCTCAGAGCTTGGTCTTTCTAGCCTGAGGGCTCTGGGAAGGGGTAGGTTCACCTGCAGGCACTGCATTTGGGCAAGTTCTGACCTCAATGCCTTCGTGTGAGTGAGGTTCCAAAGGGCTTCCCAGGGGCTGGCTGCGTTGTTCTAGAGGATTTCTCAGGACCCAAGGCAGGTGAATAATTGGTGACAAGGGCAGGGACATGGGTTTATTTTACGGTTCTCTGTCTCTGCAGGGCAAGCAACCTCTGAAGCCCCAAAGGAACTGGTTGGCGACCTTGGTGGGTCTGTGACTTTCCCTCTGAAGCTCCCAGAAATTCAAATTGACAGTATTTTCTGGACATTCAACACAACCCCCCTCGTCACCATAGAGCCAAAAACACCAAACAGACAAGCTAATGTCATAGTGACTCACAGTCATAACAAGGAAAGGGTGAAGTTCCCACAAGGAAGCTACTCCCTGGAACTCAGCAAACTGAATAAGAATGACTCCGGTGACTACCGTATGGTGATATACAGCTCTTCCCTCAAAGAGCCCCTCAACCAGGTGTACAGGCTGCGTGTCTATGGTGAGCAGAATCAGTTCCAAAGGTGGATGACTGGCTTCATAGAGTTGTAAACTCTCTGATATTGGAACTGTTCAACCAAAGGCTGGATAAACCCTTAGCAAGAATGTGGAAGAGAGAACTCTTGTATGGATGGAGTAAATGTAGTTGACCTCTAAGACCCCTTCCTGTTCAGAGATTCTGTAAGAGGCAGTGCAGTGTAGACAATGGGACACAGCAAATGCTGTGGGACACAAGTCAAACGCTGGCTTCTCTAACTTCTAACTGCATAGCCTTCCCCGGGTTACTTAAGCTCTATGAAACTTAGTTTCTATATTTGTAATGGGGAAGACAGTGATACCTATCTTAGAAACATTTTTGTGAATAAACATCAATTACACCTTCTCTTTTACCAATTCTGACCCTTTGAGAAACTGACACAAGAATCAGAAGGAAGATAAAAATATCGGCTTTATTTTTTCTAATGAAGCTAGATAGGAGAAATATTTTCCCTCAACTCTAGATCATTCAGGGAAGATGAACTTATAAAACAATTACTCAACCAGTGGTAATAATAGCTGTCTTGCTCACTGAGCTGCAGTACCAGGTTTGCCCTTAAGATGTAGGCCATGTGCCTTGATCCAGGTGTGTCCTCCATATAGACAAAATTGAGGAGAACAAGGGGGCACACATTAGGTGGTCAGACTAGCTGGGGAAGCTAAACAGAAATCTTAACAACTCAAAGTAGAGAAATATGGTAGAGAAATGTAGATGACGGATGTCAGACTCTCACCATCTCATCAATGAAAAAATTGCTCATTCTCTAAAGGAGAACAGTGAGCATAGGGAGAGAGGGACAAAAGATATTATTCCCATACTATTCTGTCCTGGAGAGTAAAGTGAAAGTCTCTTCAAGGAAGCCTGAGGACAGAACAATAAGGAGCCTCTAAAAAAGATAAAATTAGCTCACATCTAAAATGCATCTAGCACAAGACTGGCCATACAGCTGTGCTTTGAAAATGGTGGATGCTTTCTTGTTATATTATTATTATTTCCATTGATATTGTTGCTTTTAGGTAGCTGTGGGAAAGCCGACCCAAAGAGCTCTCTTTCTCAGATAAGAATAAGAATTCTGCTCTGAACTGCTGCTCCCTCTCCATTCTGTAGCACCCCAGAGATTTAGTCCAAGATTTACAAGAATAATTCAGAAATGGCATTGTTTCCATCCTTGGTTGTCCATTTCTCTTTTGCAGAGCACCTATCAAAACCGAAAGTTACCATGGGTCTGCTGAACAATAAGAATGGCACCTGTGTGACCAATTTGACATGCTTCGTGGACCAGGGAGGAGAGGAAGTGACCTACAGCTGGGAATCCCTGGGGCAGGCATCCAACGAATCCCATAATGGCTCCATCCTCCCCGTATCTTGGCGGCTGGGAGAGAGGGACATGAGCTTCATCTGTGTGGTCAGGAACCCCATCAGCAGCAACTCTTCAAACCCTGTCTTTGCCTGGAAGCTTTGTGAAGGTGACTCTCTCTCCTCTCTCCAGGAGCCCCTGGTCTCAGGACCTATATCTTTTTCAGTTCCTGGTCCCCATGGGAACGGCCCATGAAAACTGAAGACCCCCAAAAAGTTACCAGACTGGGAGGAAGGTGGCAGTTCTCCAAAAGTTGGGTCATTTTCCCTAGCTGACTCTTCTTCCTTCCCTGTGCCTCCACCTATTCTATCATTAAAGGTGCTGCTGCTGACTCAGAATCCTCCACGATCCTGGCCTTCCTGGGGGTGTCGCTGCTGATCTTTGCCTTTGCACTGATGCCAGCTATTTTGATTAAGTGGAGAGAAAAAAGGAAAGGTAGAGCATACGTTATTTTTGCCTTCAGCCTCATTCATGCATTTGCTCCCTCATTTATTCAACAAACACATGTTGAGATGTGTGCCAGGCTTGATACTAGGCACTGAGGATACAGAAATGAAGAGGTCATACTCTGTGTCCTCAAGGAGAGCACAATCAACCTTCACTCCTTCATTCTGGAGTCCTTAACTACTCTCCTAAGACCGAAGTCCTCCCAGGGTTCTCTCCAGTGCCACCCCTCCTCTTCCCCCAAAGGGACTTACCAGTGTGGCTCTCCTGTTGACACAAGTCCCACACTGCTGACCTGGGAAGTGACAGCGTCCAACTCTGAAGTCCCATAAAGCAGCACTCTCTAGTCAGCCCTTCCAATCCCCATCCCTGTCAAAGCCCCCAAACCAGTTCTGACCCACCTCATTGGACCAAATCCAGAGACCTCTCTTTACTCCACACCTCAGTCTAGATCCATTCCTCCTGGAGATGCTTGTCTCTGACTCTCTTCATGCCATGCCCCAGGCTCTCCATCCCTAAACCCTGCTGATTTGTTTTCTCAGATTTCCACTGATACTGTTCATGTGGGGTGTTGGGGAGGGACCTAAGCATCAGTTGTGTATAAATTGCAAGTGTTAAGATTGTTCTTCCTTCTTGAAAGAACTCTGAAAACATTTCTGAGTTGCTTTGCTTCCCCTTTTGGATGACTTGGTCCAAAACTTGAGAAATGAAGTGGTAAAGTAACCAGTTCACTGTGGGACTTCCCTGGGGGTAGCACTGGGAGGCCATGTCTTGAAACACCCTTCAGTTGTAAGGACTCCGCATGGCAGCCACTTTAACTGGGTCTTCCAGGGTGTGAGCTGGTGGGGGTGGAGAGTGGAAGGAAGGTCAGCTCTAATTCTTTCCCACCTCAGTTTCAGAGTCCATTGAAGAGAGGAAGGGAATGGACACTCATCAGGAAATTCCTAACTACTACTCCACATCTGGAGAGACCTCAGTTTACGACATGATTACTTGCGTTAATGTGAGTCCTTTTCCATCTTTCCTGGAGCTTGATCTTATTCTTTAAAGTTCTCCTTGCTTTAGTTGAGATGTCTGCATGGATTTGGGCAACATGGATATGAGGATGTATAGCCCTTGAAACCCCACATGCCTGTGTCTCCCCAAGGCCTTATGAATTCTGTCTTGTGCAGGATTTGGTGGCCTTTCGTTCTGGATTCCCTGGTTCCAACCCAGCCAGTAATGTCCATCTTGGAATCCATGAATCCTCCCTTCTCTCCACAGTTCACAAGGGCCCCTCAACAGGCTCAATTTCTTTTGCAAAAAACAGCAGATAGAGAAGTGCCACTCTGGCCTGTTGTTTAAGTTATAATGTCAGAACACTGGTCATAGAGATGCCTTTCCATCACAAGTCTCAGGGGCCCATGGTTGCTCTGGGCCCACACTCAAGGCTTTCTAAGGGTGGGTCACCAAGCGGAAGTGAACAAACACATGCTGAATTCAAAGGAAACTCTTCGAAAACTAAGAAGCTTAAAGACACCCAAATAATAAGACAATTTGGAGGCCTGACCTAGGCAGACAACTTCAAAAGGCTCAAGAAATAATCACTGTAGCTGCATCTGGGCTAGCTCCTTAGAGGCCATAGAACACTTTTGCATGTTGGCTCATTTAGTGAAGAAATAAAAACACTTTGGGGCACTTGGGTGGTCCATTCAGTTAAGCATCTAACTCCTGGTTTCGACTTAGGTCATGACCTCATGGTTTGTGAGTTCGAGCACCATGATGGGTTCTGCACTGACAGCGCAGAGCCTGCTTGGGATTCTCTCTCTCCCTCTATCTCTGCCCCTCTCCTGCTTGCACTCGCTCAAAATAAATAAGTAAACTTTAAGAAAAACCACTTTGGAGCCTCAGAATCCCAGCGTTAGTGCAGTTCTCACTGTCTCCTGATCAAGTTGCCTCTTCCCATGCTTACCTACAACTTTTATGAGAGGAGTTATGCTTCCTCTTTGCAGCTGTTCATGTCCGAAGAGCTCCTTTCTTCCTCACAGGGGAGACTTCTCTGTGTTCCCCACAGCCTGGCTTATGTCAAACTTGATTGCTTGATCACTATCCTCCATCTTCCCTACTCGAGACACTCCCAGGAGGCCACAGGGCAGTCTTGGATGTTCAGGAAGACCCTTCACAGTCTCAGGATGCTTTTTCACAGCTTGGAAGGAGAGCTGTGATCAGTGATCCTCACATATTTGCTCCAAGGTCCCTTCAGCTAATGGAAAAATTTACTTGCAACTTCAGCAATATTACTTCTGGTTATACTTCAATCACCTTAGGCTGCTCATAGTTCACGGGACTTCTAGATCTTATACATTATTAAATTTATTTAAACAAAACACGGTTTAAAATTCAGGCAATTGTTTCTTGAAAATAAGTTATTAATAATTATAATAGCACTCGCCAACAAGATCTTTTTTTCCCCATTCCTGATCCAAAAACTCTCTTCCTTCTTGCCCCTCCTCCCATCTCTGCTTTTCCTTCTCTAGATTCTGGATGTCTCTTTGGCCTTGACTAGCTGACCCTATGATTTCTTTTTATTCTTAGAAAACTATTCCAGAGGAAGATCCAGAAAAAACACTTTATTTCTCAGTGCAAATACCGCAAAAGGTAAGAAGCTTTAAAGCTGAGATTCACCTTGCTTGTCTCATCCTTTTTCCTGGTTCAAGCTTAGCTAAAAATGTCTTGGGCCTTATGATTTCTTTTTTTTTTTTTTAAATAGGAAACTATTTCAGAGGAAAATGCAGAAAAAACACTTTATTCCTCAGTGCAAATACCTCAAATGGTAAGAAGCTTTAGAGCTGAGATTCACCTTACTTGTCTCATCCTTTTTCCTGGTTCAAGCTTAGCTAAAAATGCCTTGGTCTTGGGTCTTGTCTTATATTCTCTGGTATTAAAAGGTTCCCCAGGATGTTCTCATTCTCTTGTTCCTAACCAGCTGAAGGTTACACAAGAATATACAGAATAAATGAGAATTGTGTCTTAGGAATTGAATGGGGTAACATGAAGCAAAGAAGGAGGGAGAGGGGCTCTAGGGAAGAATGCTAGGAAAAATCAACAGGATCCTGAGGATTTGGATTGAGAAAGGTCCGTGGTTTGGGTTATGCCTCAGAGAGCTGGGGAGGCAATGACAGCTTGCTGCTGAGCCACCAGTAAGCTGGAGACAGGAGAAATCTCTGCTGCTTTTCTTTGGTCTAGCTATGTTACATGGTGTTTGCACCCTCTCCCCAGTCAAATTACTAATGTGGTAAGCTTTAAAGCTTACTCCTCCACCAATCACACTTGGCAGAAGCAGTGATGCCGTCCTGAATCCTCTCCCAACCAGATCAGAAAAGATGAAGATGAGCAAAGCACTTTGTTTAGCACTTTACTTACTTAGCACTTTACTTTGGAAAGCAATAGGATTATTGGAAGTAAAGTTCAGTTCATTAAGCATTCAACAAGATAAATGTGGCTGGAACTTAAGTAATTGTTTCTCTATAGCAGGAGGGTTTTTAGTTTGTTTTTTTTGTTTTTTGTTTTTTTATTATAGTTTATTGTCAAGTTGGTTTCCATATAACACCCAGTGCTCATCCCAACAAGTGCCCTCCTCCATTCCCATCACCCATTTTCCTCTCTCCCGCCACCCCCATCACCCCTCAGTTTGCTCTCAGTATTTAAGAGTCTCCATAGTTTGCCTCCCTCTCCTTAACTATTCTTCCCCTTCCCCTCCCCCATGGTCCTGTTTAGTTTCTCCTGTTCCGCATATGAGTGAAAACATATGGTATCTGTCTTTCTCTGCCTGACTTATTTCACTTATTGTAATACCCTTGAGTTCCATCCACATTGCTACAAATGGCCAGATTTCATTCTTTCTCATTGCCATGTAATATTTCCACTGTATATATAAACCACATCTTCTTGACCCATTCATCAGTTGATGGACATTTAAGCTGTTTCTGTGATTTGGCTGTTGTTGAAAGTGCTGCTGTGAACACTGGGGTACATGTGTCCCTATGCATCAGCACCCCTGTGTCCCTTGGGTAAACTCCTAGCCGTTACAGCAGGAGATTTGAGTTGGGTGACCTTAACAAGGAAGGGTGTCTGGGATGGTGGGAGTCTTCTGGTGGGATCCAGAGTCCTCCCACCCTCCAGCGCTCTGATCTTTATATCTGCCTAACAGATGGAGAAGCCCCACTCTGCGCCCACATCACCAGACACACCGACATTATTTACACATGAAATTATCAACTAAACAGCAGTGCATCACCTCTGCCTCATGAAGATGGCACTGAAGGTGAAAAAGGAAGCCCCTGCCCCTCCCAAAGCTGAAGCCAAAGCAAAGGCTTTGAAGGCCAAGAAAGCAGTGCTGAAAGGCTCCCAGGGTCATAAAGAAGAAGAACAAGAAGAAGAAGGAGGAGGAGGAGGAGGAGGACGAGGACGAGGAGAAGAAGAAGAAGAAGAAGATCCACATGTCACCTACATTCTGATGGCCCAAGACTCCAAAGGCAGCCCAAGTATCCTTGAAAGAGCACCCCCCAAGAGAAACAAGCTTGACCACTATGCCATCATCAAGTTTCCTCTGACTATCGAGTCAGCCATGAAAAAGAAGAAAATAGAAGACAAACACAGATGTTGAGGCCAACAAACACCAGATCAAACAGGCTGTGAAGAAGCTCTATGACATTGGCATGGCCAAGGCCAACACTCTGGTCAGGCCTAATGGAGAAAAGAAAGCATATGGTCGGCTGACTCCTGACTATGATGCTTTGGATGTTGCCAACAAAATTGGGATCATCTAAACTGAGTCCAGCTGGCTAAATCCAAATATAAATTTTTTCACCATTAAAAAATAAAAGAAAATAGTAAAAAGAAAAAAAAATCACTAACTTGACCAGAAATATCAAGGAAGAATGAATCACTGACTTCCTGCCAGAGTGACTATCTTCAGATTTGAGATCCTTCAGATTTGAGTTCCTAATTCCATCCACTCCTGAAAAATCTCTTCAAACCATGAATATGTAACCATCCTTCCTGGAAATGTGATGGTGAGTTTATCAGCCAACTCCAAGCAAGGGGCTTAGAAGTATCTCCACTGAAATGCAAATGCAGTGTCCATCATAAGAATGACAGCTCCCATTTTAGGGCTTGGAGGTCAGGAGTAGACCTAGAGTCTGCCAGCCAAAAGGGCAAGAAGATAGGAACGGCAGGCATTTCCAGAAGAAGCAGATGTAGTAGCCAGAAATGGATTCATTAACCAACTCATTAACTATGTTCCTGGCACTGTGCTGAACTTACACTGATTTGGGTCAGGTGTGCTCTCTGCCCTTATGAAATTGGCTCCTCATGAATGACTTCCGTGGGCATTAGCAGCAGATCTGACCACAAATTCCCAGTAACCAGAGCGTCAAGTGTGGATCCACAGGACCTGGGGGTTAAAGTACATAAGGACTGAGAAGCCAGGCAGAAGACTGGGTTTGGTTGGATGGAAATTCTAAAGTGTGCCTGGACTGAGGGCAAGGACTACTGCCTCAGCTTCATTTACACTCTGCTGTGAGTGAGAAGGTTGGGCCTTAGTACTATACAAAAGCCCATCTCAATGGAGAAACTGAACCTGAAGACACATTTTGAATCTATTATAAAAGATGCGGAACTAGAGGTGATCATGTATAAATATTTAAAGTTGCATAATTAATTCAACTAATATTTATTGAGAATCTCTGCCAGGTCAATCTGGCAAATAAAATAGACATAATCCCTGCCCCTCACAGAGTTTACCTTTTTAATAAAATGAAAAACATGGGGAGGAGGACAGTTGTTTTTGTATATTTATGGACACATCTTGAATGAAAATGGTGGGTAGGGATCCGATGTCCCAATTCTGAGGGGCATGAACTGTCAAGTGACAAAACTAAAACAGTTTTGTTTGACGTCTTTTATTCAAAAGAAAGCAGCCCATGGGTTGGGGGAGCACAGTGACTCACAAGCAGTGTAGACTCTTCTCAAGAGACTTGGGAATGGAAACAGGGCATAATTAGCTAGGAGAGTAGGGGTTTCTAAGACACCACTCTCCCACCCCCATCCACATTCCACAATCTCTTGGAAGGGGCCAGTTGCTTTCATGTAAAGTAGTTTTGTCCTGTAGGTCTTCACATGACTTCCATGGGGCAAGCTGGTCTGGATACTTGTGTCCACTTTACAAATGTTCAAATTGAGGCAAAGAGAAACTTCAATATGCAACCAAAGCTAGAAAAAAATCAGTGCCCACTCCAAGACCCATCATCCACCACAGAGGATGAGGAATATGGGGGCTCAAAGCTAGAGGGGGTTGGGAGCGCCTGGATGGCTGTCAGTTAAGTGCCTGACTTCAGCTCAGGTCATGATCTCACAGTTTGTAGATTCGAGCCCCGCGTTGGACTCTGTGCTGCCAGCTCAGAGCCTGGAGCCTGTTTCAGATTCTGTGTCTCCCTCTCTCTCTGTCCCCTCACTCACTAACACTCTGTCTCTGTATCTGTCTCTCTCTCTCTCTCGGACACACATAAAGAAATAAACATTAATTAAAAAAAAAAAAGCTAGAGAGGAGTGGACCCTCCTCTTCCCAAGTATAGCATGGAGGAAAGGGCATAGCTTTGGAGACAAGCAGTCTGGGGTCAAAATCCCTTACTAGCTTAGTAACCTTTGCCAAAGACTATTTTCTTATTTCTTATTTCATACTTCTGTTTTCTTATTTCTGAAACCATTATAGGGCTTGCAGTGTGGGATTATATGAAACTAGTGTTAAGTGTATGGTATGTAGTACAAGATTCATATATGGCTCATGATGCTTGGGAAAGGAATGATACAGGGGAAAAAATGGT
This sequence comes from Suricata suricatta, assembly GCF_006229205.1. NCBI lineage: Eukaryota > Metazoa > Chordata > Mammalia > Carnivora > Herpestidae > Suricata > Suricata suricatta. Next base: position 170,556,634 of record NC_043702.1, on the reverse strand, counting down.
TGACATCCTACAAGTCAACTTAGATAAGACACAGAGACATTAAAATGGAGAATCAGCCCCTAAAAGACAGGTGTTGGGGAGGAGAAATTTTCTCTTCTTCCTTTCTAGGTTCTTTGGCTGGTATAACAACTAAATTGAGAAGACAGATTAACAGGCAAAAAAACTGGTTTCATTGGTTCAAAATATGAGACCCAAGCAGTCAGGTAATTGAGGCTTTAATACTATCCTGAGCCAAGGGAAGGGGTAAGGTCTAAGGTGTCAAAGGGGAGAAAGCTGCTTCACAGGAGGATGGGAAGAGCAAATGTTTTGTACACAACGTTTGCCATGCTGTGTAGATAAGTCTTTCAGATGAAAACATTACCTCTGGCAATGGCTCCCTTTCTAGTATAGACCCCCTTTCTAAATTCTGTTAGGTAATTAATGGAGAGGCAAAAAGTTTTTACTGAGCTTGCTTGGTCTTGATTGATGACAGCTCAAAACAATCCACATGCCAAAGTGACACATTTTGAGGTGGTGTATTCTGCTTCCCTTCCCTGGTGTTAAAAAACAATTAACAAAAAGTAGGTAAGACAAACGAACTTTATCAAACACTTCATGAAGTGGGCAGTCTCCATTCAGAGAACTGCAAAATGGGATAGAAGGCAGGAAGCCTTTATAAGATAAAAAATAAAGAACAAGGAAAAGAAGAATGGAAAATATCTGATAGACTAGAGCCACATAGCCAGCCTTGTTTGGAATGAGAAGGTCCCACGTTGGCTTGGCATTTGGAGGTTGGTTGACTGGAAATGCCACTGGGTTTCTGATCAAGCAGAGCGTTTGGAGGACATAAAAGTTATTCAAGTTTTGATTTGCTTACATGGTGCCTTGAACAGAAGTGGTCCATTTGAACCTAGAATTTCATTTCAACGCTGGTTTACAGCAAAGGGGGCAGGAAGAGAAGGGGGAAATGGAAATTTATTTTCCCCCAAGGGTTGAAAGAACTTGAAAACTATGCTTCTTGAGGCACCTGTGTGGCTCAGTCCGTTAAGCTTTGGACTCTTCATTTTGGACCAGGTCGTGATCTCACGATTCATGAATGCATGTACCCATGGTGGGCTTCATGCTGAAAGTGCAGAGCCTTCTTGGGATTCTCTCTCCCCTTTCTATCTGCCTCCCCCCTGCTCAAGCATGCATACTCTCTCTCTCTGTCTCTCCCTCCCACAAAATAAACTTTACAAAAAAAAAGCTTCTGGGCAAGAATGAGATTGAGAATCATCTTGTCTCAAAAAGACATTGTGAGAATTTGCATACAAAAATATGCATTATTTTGCCATTTATTATAGTGAATTTCTGGAAACTACCTACAAGTCTAACCACAGGCTTAGTGGTTAGTGAACAGAGACATTAGGAATTACAGGCTATAGAACTAGAAAATGTTATGACTTTGAAGGGTAGTTGAATGTGCCACCTCAAAATATAGTTCTTGAGCATAAGGATTATTTTGAGCCGATTATTTTTTTTAAGTAGCCTTCTAGGGTCACATACACAGTCATTTTTTTTAATATTTATTTATTTTTGAGAGAGAAAGAGAGACAGAGCACAAGCAGGGAAGGAGCAGAGAAAGAGAGAGAAGCAGAATCCAAAGCAAGTTCCAGGTTCTGAGCTGTCAGCACAGAACCCGACGTGGGGCTTGACCCCACAAACCCCGAGATCATGACCTGAAAGGAAGTCAGATGCTCAACTGACTGAGCCACCCAGGCACCCGAGAGCTGATTATTTTTAAGAAACAGCAGACAGAGAAGGTCTTTTGTCCTTGTTGTAAGGGACAGTTACATCTATACAGGAAATCTCCATATGTACAGGTGTCTCCCTCCAATACCAGAAAGAGAAGTACGACTCTGAATTACAAAATAATCTTATCAGCAGAGGAGGCCCCTACTTAAATCTACAGGACAACCATACCCTTTACTGTACTTCTACTGCTAATTTCCCATAAAAGGCTTCCCCCTCAAAACATTTTTCTTTTGCCTTTAGTTGAAGATGATCTTTAAGATGGTGGCTTGGGCCATTTGAGTGAGTTTTGTTCAGTTTCCAGGGTACTTCCCCTGTATACAGGAGGTATATACATCATTAAACTTCTATTTGTTTTTCTCTTGTTAATCTTTTGGTAAGAGTGGAGGGTCTCAGCTACAGAACCCAGAAATGTATAGAGAAGATTATTTTCCCTCCCCTACGACATCACAAGTGAAGAAGAGTAGAAAGTAAAATTTAATGTGATGTATGATTACAACCATATTTTAAAAATACCGATGCAAGGAACAACTTAGAAGAAAAACCATCAAAATATTAACGCTGGTTTGGGGAGGAGGCAAGTGACACCTTAGGTGTCTTAGTTTTCTTCTGCTTACCGTCATTTTCCAAATGTTCTTTAGTGAGAAAGCAGGTCTTACCTAATGGAGTGGAAGAAGTTTTAAATAAATGTTCAGTGAGAATAAAGAGGTGTGACCCGCTGTGACGAGTGAAAGGGAAAGTCTGAGACCCCTGTCTTGCGGGTGCGGGAGGGGTGCTGTGGAGGAGGATGGAAAGTGCCTCCTCCGGGTAAGAAGGAGGTGGGCAGAAGAGAGAAGCCCCTAGGACAGTGATGATCACAGGAAAAGATTACTCTGCCTCAGAGAAGGCGGTTTGAGGGTGCAGTAGCTAGAGTGGGCGGAGATTGGGAGGGGACAGCAATGAGCATCCGTGCCCCGCCCCTTCCCTTGACGCCAGTTCAAAAGGTGAAATAAGTAGAATTAGCGCCCCCCTTTTAAACCAGTGACAAAATTGAGCCCAGGAATACCAACGGATCTGCAGTCTGGACCCTCGGTAAGACCTTTCCCAAATCCACGTCCAGAGAAAGGCTTCGCCTCATGAGCTCAACCAGCAAGGAGAGGAAGCCACCTGCCCGTGAGGCCAGAAAGCCACATGTCAATTCAAGAGTTACCAAAGGCAGCACCCAAGCTGTGTGGTTTGGGGTTTCTGAGCTGCTAATACTGAATTCTCAAAAATAGAAGCTCTGGTTGGGGAGAGAAAAGGCGCCGGTCAGGCAGGTGTTCACTTACCCAGGCATGCATGCATTTATTACTCACTCACTCAGCAGGACTTAATGAACTCCGCTTGTTGTAACCCACCGAGACGGAACTCACCAGGCAACAGTCAGAGAGAGAGTTTTAGAGAGCTTTATTACAGATTTTATTCACGGCCGGGCCAAACCCGATCTCCCCGGTGTTCAGGAGCAGAGAACGGCCCCGAACAAAGGTAGCAGTGAGCTCGTATGGACTTTAGCAAGGCAGCAAACATCATCATTTAGTTAACTAATGAAAGTTCTCAGCATTTCAGTCACAGTTTTACAGACAGACAGTAGTTCTGGTGGGACCCTACCAGTTTTAAAGTTCTTTAAAGAGGGTCTTGAAATGACCAATTATAGGTAGGCACTCCAGGTTCTGGGAGACAGTGACTCTGTGACTTCCCACACGTGTGCTTTGTCTGGTCAGCCTCAAACAGGGGGGCGGGAGTGCAATTTACCACCTAAGCCGTCTGTTTAGAAAACAGGCAAATTTACCAGTGAGGTTAGCACCTTCTGATAATTTCAACAGAGAGCCACATAGCAGTCACCACGTAGTCAGAACAGGGAACAGAGAGATACCTTTGCAAAGCAATGTACAGAAGTCAAACCAGCAAGTTAGTGAGTTTCAATTTGTTACTCAATTTGCTAACCTACAACACACTAAGTACCAGGCACTGTGCTGAACACAAAAAACAGAGCAGTGACCAGAGGTCTCTGTCCTTGGGGTGCTTAATTCTAATGAGAGAGACTGTGATATTGAAAGATAATAATAAATATAAATTTGGTCTTCTCCCCCAGTTTCCTTCCACACAGCTCCTAAAACCCTCGGAATCTTCAAAAAGATAAGTGTCTTTCTGTAAGCTAATGAGGTGACTGGTGGTAGGATCCCAGATAGCCTCAGGATGTGGGCTGGTTGCCAGAGAAACCAACAAAATGATCTGAGGGTTGGAGCTTCAACCCCATTTCTCCCAACATCCAGGGATGGGAGAGGGGCTGGAGATAAGGTTTTGTCACGAATGTCCGATGATTATCAATCATGCCCACATAATGACACCTCCATAAAAAGGCTGTTTTTCCTCAGTTCTGTGAGGTATTCTAGAAAATTATTGGCCCCTAGGAGAGGGTTGTGGGAGCCCTTAGCCTCCTGTGGGTTGGTCAGAAGTGTGGCAGGCCCCGACTTGCCACTGGCCTCTGAAGGGGGCAGTCTCTTAGGACTGAGCCCTTCACTTATGGGATCTGACAGCAATAGTGTCAAAATTTTACTGAATTGTAGGACACCTAGCTGGTATTGGAGAACCAGCTGGTGTGGGCGAAAGAGCCACACATTTAGTGTCAGATGTGTTTGCTTTGAGTAGAAAAGAACAGAGAAGTTTCCCTTTAGTTGGTGCAGTGGGGAGGGAAAAGGATTTCCTTTGTAGAGGCCAAGAATCAAATTATTCTTTGAATAGCAGTGCAGTGCCAATGAGTTGTATAAAAGAAAGCTGCGTGGCGCAGTGGTGACCTGTCCCACGGGTGCTGCCAGGATCCGGGAAGGTTCTCTCACACAACAGCGGTGGAGCTGGGGTCCACAGGGAATAAGATCCACGTGCAGGGAGGCAGAGCCCGGTCAGAGGGGAGAGCCTCTGCGAAGACCCTTCGGCATGGTGAAAGGACATGAAAGAAGACAGTCAGTGCATCTGGACCAAAGGGGGGAGGGGGCGCTTCTAGAATTTCAGTGGGAGAAACCGATTATAGGGTGTCAAGGCTACATGCAAACAAACTACTTAGAAGAAAGAATTTCCTCTGCCCTTCAAGGTCCTTCCAGCTGAACAAAGAATCAAACTGACATGAGGCAGATTAACAGGAAATTAAATTTAGTTTCCTATGCACAGGGAATCCGCACAGACCTGGAGTTCCAAAGACAGTGAGGCCACATGAAGCTTCTGTGCGCTCAGGAGAGAGGTAGGAGTCTGGGGAGACCAAGGGGGGAAGACCGTTAGCAGGAAGGTGAGAGGAGAGGTTTGGGGAACAAATGTGCCCAATTAGACAGATAAGTTTCTTAGGTAAAGAGGATTCTCTGTTAATATCTCTCTTCCCGGGATGCCCGGGTGGCTCAGTCGGTTAAGCATCCTACTCAGCTCAGGCCATGATCCCAGAATCATGAGATGAAGCCCCGGAATGAGGCTCCACAGTGAGTGTGGAGCCTGCTTAGGATCCCCTCTGTCTCTCCCGCTGCCTCTCTCCCCCACCCACTCACACTTTCTCTCTCTTTCTCAATAAAATAAAATAAAATAAAATAAAGCTCTTCCTGGAATCTGGGCTTTGATTGCTTTTAACTCAAAATAAGTCCGGCAGAGAAGGACAGATACCATCTGTTGTCACTCATAGGTCTAACAGGAGAGACCTAACGGAGGACGGTGGGAGGGGGGAAGGAGGGGAAAGAGTTGGGGAGAGGGAGGGAGGCAAATCATGAGAGACCTTTGAATGCTGAGCACAGACTGAGGCTGAAGAGGGAGGGGGGAAGGGGGGTGATGGGCATGGAGGAGGGCACCTGTGGGGAAGAACACTGGGTGTTATATGGAAACCAACTTGGTAATAAACTATTTAAATAAAAAACCCTCAAAATAATGTTCATGCAAAAGCAGCCCATCTTGGGAGCAGCCTGTTCTTGGTCCCTACACATGAGATGGATTAACAGTAGAAAATCTAATTTAATTTTGTACATACAGGGAATCCATATATACACGGAAATTCCCAAGACAGGCAAAATGAGGTACATATGTCATCTTGAAATAAGGAGAAGGCGGTAGAGGTCTGGGACTTCAATGGGAAGGAAGTCAATTCACAGGAAGATGAAAAAGAGTAAACTGTGGGTAAACAAATGTCTGCTGGACCCTACAGAAACAAGGGACTTCTGGAAGAATGCTACCAGACAAACCTCGCTAACTAAGTTCCTCCCTGTACCACCCCCTGTTCAGGTTATACTGTATTCTCTGTGCTCATGTTTGTCCTTCTGGAACAGGTCAGCTGTTCAAAGTCTTTGGTAGGGGAGCATCTGGTGAGCATGAGTCCAACTTTGGGTGAGTTTGAGCCCTGCTTCAGCTGAATCCTGTTTCTCTCTCTCTCTCTCTCTCTCTTTCTCTTTCTCTGTCCCTTGCTCACTTGTGCCCTCTTTCTCTCTCAAAAAAAATTATTTAGTGGGGGAGGGGGTGTCAAGGTCTTCCTGAATCTTTTGGGCCTTGACTGTTCGAAGCTCAACAGAATTTCAGGATAAGGATTCCATTTCCTTCCTCCTATCAAAAGCAGAAAGAAAACACACACACACACACACACACACACACACACACGTAATGGTATAAGTCCTAGATTTTTATGAAATCTGATAGTCTTTGTATCTTAAGATAAAATATTCTCAACTCTCATCCATTAGTTATTCATTCATTCAAAAATACTGAAATATCTACCACAAGCCACACTTTCTATTGCCCTCTGAGTTTATAGTTGTGAGCTAAACAGATACATCTTGTCCTCATGGAGCTGAGTGTCTTGTGGGGGAGAACAGATGGTAAAAAAAACGACCAACAAATAAATATTTACTTACAAATTGTGATAATTTGACCAAACTGAGCTGATGATAATGAATAAAAGGAAAAAGGCTGCTCCAAGGAGATAAAAATTAAGTTGAATCTGGGCCCATTTACTTCAATGTTAACAGAAGATGAATACATACATTCACAACATGAATCTTCTTATGTTTCCAATGTTCAACTTTCCTTAAATAAATAAGCCCTCTTTTCTTTCTGAACACTTTAAAATATGATTAAACAGAGGCACCTGGGTGGCTCAGTTGGTTAAGTGACCGACTTCAGCTCAGGTCATGATCTCACAGCTAGTGGGTTCGAGCCCCGTGTCAGGCTCGTGCCGACAGCTGGGAGCCTGGAGCCTGCTTGGATTCTGTGTCTCCCTCTCTCTCTGCCCCTCCCCCACTCACCCTCTGTCTCTCTCTCTCTCTCTCTCTCTTTCAAAAATAAATAAACATTAAAAATAATAATAAAGTAAAATAAAACAAGACATAAACAGGTTGCTTTATTTTTTAAGTTTGCTTATTTTGAAAGAGAGAAGGAGAGAGAGCACACGGAAGGGGCAGAGAGAAGGGGAGAGACAGAATCCCAAGCAGGCTCAGCACTGTCAATGCAGATGCGGGGCTCGAACTCACGAAATGTGAGATCATGACCTGAGCCAAAATCCAGAGTTCGATGCTTAACTGACTGAGGCACCCAGGTGCCCCTAAACAGATTATTTTAAACAGAAGCTACGTAGCAGTTGGTTGGCAATCTTGAACTCAGTGTGCAAATGAAATAGGTTTCACGTCTTACTCGGGATAGATGCCCCTCTCTCACCAGGAGATGCTGGCACCAGGCGGAGCTCCAGGTACAGACTTCTTTATCTCTGTGTCTCACAGAGTGACCCCCTTCTCACATTATTCCTCTTGGCTTCTCCATTTGTCAAGGTCAAATCTGATCAATCAGCAAAGGTCCCATGAGTGAGCGGAGCACACAGACCCAGGCTCTGGGGCTGACCGACAGAAGGGGGACCACGGGCCCTGGGATGATGGCACCAGAACTCTTGTTTCCTGCACCCCAGGGACACTCACTGCTGCCAGTGATCCTGCCCCCCTTGAGCACCCCTAGAGCCCCGAGAAAGCCAGCGGGGGATGCTAAGCACCTAGACTGAAGCTGCCAAGGAGGGGGGCTCACAGAAGGAAGGAGTTACCTTGGCAGAGGGGCCCGGTGGGGACAGAGCCGGAGCTCTGCGTGACCGGTTCCTGGCAGAGCAGCGATAACTGTTGCTGACCCCAGATGTCCAGGTGACACTGAGAGTGGTGCCCCCGCCCCGGCCGAGCAGGGGCCAGGGAGCATGGCAGGGGGACGTAGCAGACCCCTCCCTGGCCATCCTGGAACTGGCAGTGATATTGGGCTCCCTCAGCTTCTCTGTGCAAGAAAGGGAAGTTTGGGGACTGAGGAGACTGGTCTGGCCAAGGGGGAGAGAGGAAAGGTCAAAGTTCAAATGTGAGCCCTCCGCCCTCCTCACCATAGACACGCAGGGTGAAATCTTTGGTGGTGTTGACCGGGCAAGTATGCAGGGTGATCCGGGCTCTGCAGGGGCCAGAGTCCTGCAGCCTCCAGGGCCTGATCTGGAGAGAAGAGCCATGGGGGAGGGCACGCAGATGTTGGCTGTAAGGCCCTCGAGTCCCAGCAACCAGGATCGGTTTGCCTCCTGGTCTTGGTTGCAAAACAGCAGCAAGCCATCCAGAGACCCGCTGGGACCTCCAGGGGCCTAGTGGCCGACTCCCCAAGGATGCGATCACCGTTTCCCCTACGTGTCCCCTCCCGGGATCCCTGGCCCTGCAGACAGACAGAAAACCACAGCTTCAGTGCCGCGGTCTCCCTGTACACTCGTGGCAGCCCAGCCCCCCCCCCCACCCCAGCTCCTCTCACCTCCCCACTGGCTCCCGGGGGCCTTCTCCTTCCTCTCCCCTGACCAAGCTGAGCCAGACCCACCCACCCCCCTCCCTCAAGGGTGTTAGCCCCTCTGCCCAGGGCCTGCAGAGGACCAGGACTCCATCCTCCGCCTTCTGTGCCCTCCAGAGCTGCGGCACAGGACATGTGCTCAGGTGCAAGGTACCTGCACAAAGGTGGCACTAAGACGAGGCAGAAGCTGTGTTACTGACTGCGTTCTGGACCACGCAGGTCAAGGCCACAGCACTGTCCCCAGGCCTCAAGGAGACACTGAGGACAGACCTCCACGGGACACAGCAGCCTGGTATCCGGCTGTAGTTCCCAGAGCCTCCTCCGCTTTCTACGGCACAAGTCAGGGTGAAGATGCACTGTCCCTTCTCCCCGATCCTGGAGCGCAGTGTGACACGGGGCTGGCGCAGCTGCTCTGTGGGAGCAAAACAGCACCAACCAGGGACTGCAGAGCTCCCCTGGGCGCTCCTTTCAGGGGGCAGAAGGCACGAGGTGTCGACACTGAGATGCTGCCCCACGCTGAGAACACACAGGGAGACACAGAGGCCCAATCTGCCCGCGTCTATTGGAGAGCTTTGAGCTCTAAAGTCCAAGCCACTGAGCATCTTCTTTTTGAAAGAGAGGGCACAAGAGGGTGAGGGGACAGAGACAGAGAGAATCCCACGAAGGGCAAAGAGAGAGAGAGAGGGAGAGAGAGAAGTGGGGCTCACCCAAAGCAGGTCAAGCTCACCCGATGTGGAATTCACATCCATGAACCATGAGATCATGATGTGAGCAGAAGTCAGATGCTTAACGACTGAGGCTCCCAGGGACCCCACTTAGTGTGCTTTGATACCCAGAACAGCCCTATGAAGTAAGTAGGGGAGGTTCTGTACCTACTCCATTTAACAGGCTCCGAGAGCTTCAAGTAACTTGCCCAGAGTCCCAGCTATTAACTAATTAATCCAAGATCCAAATCCAGTGGCTCTGACCCCAAAGCCTGGGTTCCCACCCTAGTCCGCACAAGCGTGGACCCCTGTTGTAATTACATCTCTCCCCGATAGGGGGCTCTGCAGTGTACATTGAGCTTCCAGATGCCCAACAAGATTCGGCCCTGTGCCGTTGAGGTTTCTCCCACTCCCTTGGACTCTCTTCAACCTGCGCCCCATCCCTTCTTCCCCCAGGACCAGGAACTCAGATGCTTCCAGAAGATATTCATGTTGCCATTATTTGCCCACCTGCCTCCCCAGGCCAGAGCCACGAGACGTGGGGGTAGCAGGGAGAGCAGGTGCAGACAGTGGACAGTCAGGCCACTCTCAACAGAGCCACAGGCATGGGAGAAGGTTCGGTGTCGGCCCCAGGGCCCTCCTGACAGCAGCCCCAGGGGCGGCTCCACCGGGCAAGATGGGACCACACAGCCCAGAGTGTCCTCCGGCAGAAAGCAGGCTGAGTAACTTTCTGCCGCCCCCCTCCCCCACTGTGTCTCCTCCAGCCTGGGCCTGGGCCCCAAGCCCTCCCCCATGACTCCCTCTGCAGCACATAAACCCAGTGACAAACCAGAAGCACAGGATGTGGCATCGAGGTGCATAAGTTCTATTCCTGGGTCTGCCACGTTCTGTCTCTGTGTCATTTTTTCTCTCTGAGACGGTGGCAGCAGCTTGGATAGAAAAGCCCCTTTCCTGCCAGCTGCGGGGCTGTCGTGAGACCCCAGGGACTTGGGGAAACCCCTGTGAAGGACAGAAGCGTGGCCTGTAACCTTCACTATTGCCACTCTACTGGAGCACAGAGGAGGGGCTCTCCCACCAGCCCTGGGCCCACCCTAGTGAACAGTCCCACCGACGTCCCAGAAGCCCCAGAGTGCCCTTGCCCTGTGTGAGAAAAGGCCATGGACAGCCCAGCCTGATTTACGGCAAAACCGCTTTCTCCCCAACCATGTGAACCTGACCCGGGGGCAATTCCATCTTCCCGCCCAGCGGGGGTGCCTGGGAGGCTCAGTCGGTTAAGCATCTGACTTCCACTCAGGTCATGATCGCACAGTCCATGGGTTTGAGCTCCTCGTTGGGCTCTGTGTTGACAGCTCAGAGCCTGGAACCTACTTTGATTCTGTCTCCCTCTCTTCCTGCCCCTCCACTGCTCGCTCTGTCTCTCAAAAGTAAATAAACATTCCAAAAAAAATTTTTTTTAATGCCTCATCAAGGGATGCCTGGGGGGCTCAGTTGGTTAAGTGTCCAACTCTGGCTCAGGTCATGATTGCACAGTTCGTGGGTTCCAGCTCTGCGTCGGGCTCTGTGCTGACTGCTCAGAGCATGGAACCTTCTTCGGATTCCGTGTGCCCCTCTCTCTCTCTCTCTCTGTGCCGCCCCAATCATGCTCTCTCTGTCTCTCAAAAATAAATAATGTAAAAAAAACTTTTGATGCCTCATCCATCAAATAGTAATATTTCCCGTCACACAAACTCGACCCAAGACGCGTCTCCACTTTCCATCCAACACTCAGCTTCCCCAGGTTCATCCTCACTCGCTAACTAGCTTTTTCTTCCCAGTGGAGAGAAACAGCTCTGCCACGGCTCCCTGGTGACCTTGCCCATGTCCCTCAGGCAAAGGCTGGAGCCAGGGGCTAATCTGAGTCTAGGCGAAATGCCCTGTGACTCTTCCAGAACACGAGAGGACGGTGGCCTGCGAGGCCCCGCAGCCAGCTCCACCCACCTCTCTGTCTCCACCGGGAGGCACTCCCGCGAGTCAGTTTCTTATGAGAGAAGAGGTTCCTGCCCCGCCCACTCAGGACAAACCTTCCACCTTCACCGCCGGCACTGGGCTCACCTGGCCCCATTTGCCTTTCTTTCTGTGCAAAGGGCCTGGGTTACTCTTTAGTAAAAGATATGAGTAATATTACTCGATATGAGTAGTAAGTAATAATAATACTTTCTAAATGTGTAATAATACGGCTCTAAGATGGGCTTACTCCCACCTTTACTGGCCAAATCAGTCTGCCCTTGGCCTTCCTCACTGCAGTGGGGGCCTGTCACTCACCCCTGGCACCTCGGTGGCAGTTCTGCCGCTAAAGCAATTTCTAACTATCTGTAAGCAATACGACCACAGCGTTCTCGTCCGTGTGCCCAGCCTGTCACAAAGCTCTTCCGCACGAGTTGATTTCCACGAGATGTAGGGTTCCTACTGCAGCACTGAGAAGGGTCACGGCCACTCAGGTTGGACGTGGCACAACTTAGTTCTCGCAGCTGGATTCCATTCTCCGCCCTCACAGACCCAAGGGGTCCTGCTGCCGTTGGTCTGGGCAGGTCCTGGGCCTTGACATTGTTCAGGACATTCTCCCGGGCAACTCTACTTTACACGTTTTTTTCTTTGTTTTGTTTTGTTTTTACAATGAGCACATATTAGCCTTGTAATTCACAAAACTGTAAATGTTGCTAGAAGAGATGTGGGAAAGGCTGTCAGAAAGCCTGAAAACGGGTACCACCCTCACACCCGCGGCCCGGGACACTCACCGTAGACTTGCAGACTGGACTCCCGGGCGTGCGTGCCGCAGGAGCTCCTCGGAAGGGCCCTGCACCTGCCAGCTCAGGCTGTGGATCCGCGGCGAGTGGCCTGGGCCCCACACTCGCACAGCCCCGGTGCCGGATTTCCGCCTGGTAAAATGTGTCTGGTCCTCCACTTCCGCCAAAGTTACGGCGGCTATCGCCACGGAGACCGAAGGGGACATCCCAGAGATGCTCTCCACTGGCCGTGCAGCTCGGAGCTGCAGGGGCTGAGTGACAGAGCCCCCCCCCCCAGGGTCCCAGTTACCGTCACAGGGTCTGGGTCCTCTCTGCAAGCCCCTGTTCCTGCAGACATGGGACAGAAGCTTCAGGAAGAGCCTGACCTCGCCAGAGGCTCACAACCCACATGGGAGAGTCGGGTGAGTGATTATTACAGTAAAACCTCGGATTGCCAGCGGCTTGTTCTGCGAGTGTTCCACAAGATGGGCAAACATTTCCAATAAACTTCAACTTGATAAAGGAGTGATATCTTGCACTACGTGTAGTGTGCGACACCGAATGTCACGTGATCACAGCTGAGCCAACGGTGCTTGACTTTGATGTATGGGTGCTTTGGATGACAAGCATGTTTCCAGAATGCATTAGGCTCGCAATAGCAAGGTTTTACTGTCCTCCCATTTTGTAAATGAGAAAACGGAGACCCAAAGAAGTTACTCAGGACAGCCAGGCTGGTTGGTAATAGAACAAGAACCCAGGTCAGCACCCTTTCCTTCGTGCCAAAGGGGTCTTCCTCAGCATTTATATCAGCTAATTCACATGTAATGAAACAATTAGTTGATGCCGACTGGAAAGTGGAACGGCGAGAGAGGAAAATTCTCAGGAGGGGCCTGGGGCAGGGCAGATGATCTCTGCTGGTACTCTGAGCCACCCTCTTGCTGATCCAGGCAACACGAGCGGAGCTCACTTAGCCCAACCCCACCACAGCGGAAACTGCCCAGCCGCATCCCACATAACTGCTTGGTCGGACCCTGCTGAACAGACACCAGCCCTGAGGCCCAGCCAGGGTCCTGAGAACATCGCTCTAGAGCGGGGCTGGCCAAGGGGGCTGAAGGGTGGTCGGGGGACAGTCATTCGATGCCAGACTACTCGGGAAGAGTAGGGCTCTAGGCAGACTACCCAAGTTCAAACCCTGGCTAGGTACTAGCCGTGTGGTCGTGGACAGGTTACGTAACCTCTCTGAGTCCCGGCTTTCTCACCTGTGAAACAGGGAGTGTCACCTCCAGGATTTTGTGGGGGTTAAATGGGACAATGCAAATAAATCCTCACTCTTGGCGTCATCAAAGATTCTTGAGGGGCGCCTGGGTGGCTCAGTCGGTTAAGCATTCGCTTTGGCTCAGGTCATGATCTCACAGTTCGTGGGTTTGAGCCCCACGTCAGGCTCTGTGCTGACAGCTCAGAGCCTGGAGCCTGCTTCAGATTCTGTGTCTCCCTCTCTCTCTCTGACCCTCCCCTGTTCGTGTTGTCGCTCTCTGTCTCTCAAAGATAAAAAATAAAAACATTAAAAAAAAAGATTCTTGATATCACTGGAATGAGTTGGTGAATGCATCTTGTTTGCAGCCTCACCAAAACTGGCCAGCACCCAGGCGCCTGGCTGGCCCACTGGGGAGAGCATGCAACTCTTGATCTTGGGGTTGTGAGTTCAAGCCCCACATTGGGTGTAGTGCTTAGTTTAAATAAATAAAAATATCTTTAAAAAACTAGCCGTGGGGCACCCGGGTGGCTCAAACGTTAAGCATCTGACTTAGGCTCAGGCCATGATCTCATGGCTCATGGGTTCTAGCCCCATGTCCGGCTCTGTGCTGACAGTTCAGAGCCTGGAGCCTCCTTCAGAGTCTGTGTCTCCCTCTCTCCCTCTCTCTCTCTGCCCCTCCCCTGCTTGCACTCTCTCTGTCTCTCTCTCATAAATAAATAAATAAATATTAAAAAAACAAAACAAAACAAAACAAAGAACTAGCCAGCACCCTTGCGGAGGAATGAAGACTGCCACTGCTCAACAGCATGACCCTGGAGAATTCCTGCAACCCTGACAGGCGTCCCCGGAAACAGCGGGTCTGAAACTGACCCAGGTGCGCTGGGTGGTGATTCAGAAGGAAAAGGCTGCATGGTTCCGGAAGGCTCCGGCTCCTGATTCAGAACGGGACCCAAAAGCACCAGCTGCATCACGAGTCCCAGGCCAGGTGCTGAGCCTCTCTGTCAAAAGTTGACCTAAGATGTCCCGGGCTGAAGGGATGAGGGGTGGGAGAGGGGTTGCTGTCCTGTGGGAGTAGGCGCCCCACGCTGGGGCGGGTCAGCGTCCCGTGCACCCAGCACAGAACCCGCTGGACAGTCTGGGGTCCACTTCCGCGGCGCTACGTTGGCATCCACGTGGAGAGTTGTGCCCGCCACGGGAAGCACACCATGGCGGCCGTATTGGCACGCTGGGCCCGGGGCCTGAAACCCAGCCCGAGGACCTCCACCCTGGCTGGGCAGCTTGGCCTGGCCTTGTCGCCTGGAGTGCAGTGACTCATCAGGCCTCGTCAAATGCTGCTTCCTGGCTGGGCTCCATACTCATGGTCCAGCCATGGCTGGTTTCCTTCAGCCTGAGCTTTCCTTGGCTTGTTGGGTTTTGAGCATTCACTTCCCCCTGTCTCCCACAGAGGGCGCTGTGCGGGGCTCTCCTTGCAGTTCACAAGCCCAGTGAGAGGAATGGGAGTTCGAATCCGAGCGAGCAAGGGAGGCGCCGGTTCAACCTCTGGGTTGCGCGCAGCGGGCGCGTGGAGGGCTTCTTGGTCTGAATCCTGTTTCTGGGTTCAAGCAAAGGGAGACACAGGGGATCAGATCAGGACATGAATCGCAAACGTCAGACACCATGCCAGGTAGGGTACGGGTGTCCCAACAAACTTGTAAGGTGGGTGTTCTTATTCCCACGTTAGAGAGAAAGGTCGTGAGACTCAAAGCTCTTGAGAAACTTGCCCAAGGTCACCAGCTAGGAAGCAGCAGAGTCTGTATGAAAATCCAAGTCGGTGTGACCCCAAAGCTGAGGCTGTCAACTCCGCTGTGCTGCCAACACATCCTAATTCCCCCTGGGTCCCGCTGACCCCTGTTCCCGGCACACACGGAGCACAGGACCCAGCACACAAGAGCATGGATGGATGTTTCCAGAACCAAACCGAACCAAAGAACTAAACTTTTTTTTTAATGTTTATTTATTTTTGAGAAAGAGACTGTGAGCAGGAGAGGTGCAGAGAGAGAGTGGGGAGGGAGACAGAGGTAAGCCAGGTGTGGGGTTTGAACTCGTGAACTGTGAGATCATGACCTGAGCTGAAGTCAGACGCTCAACCGATTGAGCCACCCAGGCGCCCCTTTTGGTTATTTAAATAAATTACTGGGTGGGTCAGTCCGTTGAGCGTCTGACCTCAGCTCAGGTCATGAGCTCACAGCGTGTGAGTTCGAGCCCCGGGTAGGGCTCTGTGCTGACAGCTCAGAGCCTGGAGCCTGCTTTGGATTCTGTGTCTCCCTCTCTCTCTGCCCCTTCCCTGCTTGTGCTCTCTCTCTCTCTCTCTCTCAAGAATAAATAAACATTAAAAAAATCTTAAATAAGTCACTTAAGAGACAGCCAGTGCAAGGATTCTCAGACTCTCCTCTGACCCCTGAAAGCAGGAAATAAATCTCCCGTGTGAAAGGCACCCTCCCTGGACCAGGAGGTAAAGAGTATCTTTATCACCAGAAGTGAGAAAAAAAAAAACTAATTCCTCCCCAATGTCTGTTTACAACTCTTTAGTAATTGAAGCCCCAATGTTGTTTTCTTGGTCCTGCCAATTCCTTGTGGATTTATTGTCTGTATAAAAACTGCCTCTTTGGGCATCTCTTTGGGTCTCCATTTCATTATTGGGCCTCCTTGGGGTGCACATCCTAAAATGTAGGGTGCTTTTTTTCTCCTATTAATCTGTCTCACATCAATGTAATTCTTAGTTGGGGTGAGAGGCCTTGAGGGTAGAGAAGAATTTTTCCTTCCCTTCACTGACAAGTTTTAAACAGACCAAGGGATTCACCTTGGGGGCGTAGGGGCCAAGCTAAAGCCTAAGCCTTGGACAACCCTGAAGGCAGATGACCTTCAAAACCGCGCACTGGATTTCCCCTGAAGGAGAATGAAAGCGAAAGCTTGAAACTTTCTTAGCGCCGGAAGAGCCTGGCCCGGCCACCGCAGGCTTCTCAAGAGCTGTGTTCCGGGGGGGGGGGGGGCTCTGGTTCCCCAGCCTGTCTCTCTGCCTCCCCTCCTCCCCCCTCCTGCCCCCCACCAGCTCAGGTCCTCGGGGACAGGAGCAAACAGTGAGAATCTAGAGGGAAAGAAACAGCTGCTAAGTGCCAGGCTTGAGATCCCCTACGGAAGTCACCCCATGATGAAGAGTGACTCACGGGGGCTGGTGGGAGAGGGAGGAAGGGAACAGAGACGTAAGACGATCACGCGTGACATGGCAGGTTAAAGAGGGGGCTAGTCCCTCGGTCTCGTGACCCGTCCTCAGTCGGTGTAGGGACACCAGTGCTCTGTGACTCCTCAGCAGAGGAAATGTGAGGGTGACAAAGACAGTCTGGGCCTGCACGGGCTGAGACAGCAGCACATGCACCCCCACCCCCACCCCACACACACTGGCTCCTGGCTTCAGTGAAATACACCCACGGCCAGAGCAACACCCTTTGCAGGCGGGAGCAGGTGCCTGGATGGTAGGGGCAGGGATAGACTTACCCATGAAAAGACCAAGCGGGAGCAGGGACCCGGGTAGAGAAAGGCCCATAACATTCGCCAGCAGACTGGCCTGCCTCCCGACAGCTGGCCAGCTGCAAAAGTGTGACTATCAGCCCACAGCCATTTCCTGTCTTGAGAGTTGGCCACAATAATCACATGTAGCTTTGGAGTCACAGGATGCAGAGAGAGGGGACGTAGGAGGAAGAAGAGTGGGAGGTCCCACGAGCTACTTGAAAGCCAAAGCTGATGATGTCACAGCAGTGCCTTAAGCCCTTCTGAGGTCCCTCGTCCCTTACAAGGTTAAGTCTGGGCTCACAGCCCTGCTGGACGAGGCTTTTCACGTTCTCTTGCTTCCTGCCAACGCTGGCCTCACGCTGTGTCACCACGTCTCAGATCGTGGACTCAAGTCACGCTGTGTCACCCCGTCTCAGACCATGAACTCAAGTCACCACACGCTGCTTCTGGAGTCTGCCCGCAGAGCCCTGAGGACTTCTCACCCCTGTAAAGTGACTCCTGCAACCGCTTACTGCATTGCCCTCCTCTCTGCCACCTATGCCGCCTACTTCACCCTAGCTGGCTCCCATCGCCCCGTCAATGGCATCACCACCGTGGGAAAGCTTCTGAAGGCCCAGGCTGAGATAGACGCCTTCTGGGCTTCCCGGGTGCCCCGTGCCTACCCCTATCGTGTGTCTGTCCCTGCAGTGTTATAAATCCCTGCTCACCCACACTCTCCCAGGCACTCAGCCCCTTGAGGGTAGGAGCTTCTCCTCACTTTGCACTCCCCAGTGACTAGCTCAGCATCAGCACGTAGCAGGGGCTTGCTTGAGCGCATGGGCAGACATTGAGTCGGCAGGCAGAGGAGAGCAAGCTCAGACTGGCCCAAGTTCAGGAGGGTGGCAGGCACGGGCTGCTAGCGGTGCTTCTTCAGCACAGAGACAAGGCCAGAAGGATCCGGGGGACAAGACCTTTGGGACAACCTCTCCCTCAACCATGAAAGACAGGGTCAGAAGTTATTTTGCTGTCTTGCCCTTTTGATGGAGTGATCGAAGGCGTTGCATAAAAGTCCTGATCCGTGGGGAGGGGTGGGGGGAGGGCTGGGACAGGCCGGGCGCTCCCTTCCCCCCACCTCTCTATACCAAATAGTCCCGAGGGCTTTGCCGGGCTATGCAGACTGCTGTCATCCCTGAGGATGTAATTGTGACCAGTGAATCCTCGCTTCTCAGGCTTTGACAAGTATCTCCCTGGCCTTCAGTGCATGGAGGTCAAGTGCCCCAAGACTTGAAGAGAATCCACATTGCTTTTTAGAGGGTCACCAATGACCTCCCCTTGGTCAGAGCCTGCAGACCCTCTGGCCCTTATCTTATACAACCACCAGTTAAACTTGACAGTGGGACCCTTCCTGCTTGAAATTCTCTCCTCTCTTGGACTTCTAGATACTATTTCCCTGAGTTCTCTTCACTCATTTATTTACCGCCCACATGAGCTCCTGCAGGGGACCGCAAAGGCGCTGGGCAGGGGCCTGGGCGTCCAAAGATGAGAGGAAGTCTCTGCAAGCATGTTGCTCACAGGCTGGTGGGAAAGAAAACAGGTTGGTAGACAAACAAAGTAATGCAGAATGATTTAGCCCCAGGGCTGGGTACTGTGGGGTAAATGTGAAGCTGTCTGATTTGAGTCGGGCCTCTGCTGCCGACTTATGACCTTAGCAAACTCTTCCCAGGCACTGAGACTTCCCCATTATCATTTATTTCCTAAAAGATGGTTTTGGTGCATTAAAAAAATTATCCATAGGCGGGGCGCCTGGGTGACTCAGTCAGTTAAGCGGCTGACTTCAGCTCAGGTCACGATCTCACGGTTCATTGGTTCAAGCTCCATGTCGGGCTCTGTGCTGACAGCTCAGAGCCTGGAGTCTGCTTCGGATTCTGTGTCTCCCTCTATTTCTGCCCCTCCCCTGCTTGCACTCTGTCTCTGTTTCTCAAAAATGAATAAATGTTAAAAAAAAACTTTATAAAAATTATCCATAGGCTATATTTGTTTAAAAATTCATATTCAGAGCAACTGGGTAGCTCAGTTGGTAAAGGGTCAGACTTCAGCTCACGTTATGATCTTATGGTTTGTGGGTTTGAGCCCCGGATCGGACTTGGTGTTGACAGTTCAGAGCCTGGAGCCTGTTTCAGATTCTGTGTCTCCCTCTTTCTGCCCCCACCCCTTACTCATGCCCTGTCTCTCTCTGTCCTTAAAAATAAATAAATGTTAAAAAAAAAAAAATTAAAGAATTCATATTCAATTTACTGAAAAAAACAAATTAAAAACCCAGGCCACTCTTAAGGGCAGCTCAGCTCACAAATCATATTCTGTTTACAAATCTGGCACCCTTAACACTCTGTTGGGAGGCTAATGATAATATTTGACTCACTTTACAAATTTTAAAATTGATTTTTTTAAAGACTTTAAATCTCACTATTGAATGCAATATATTTAGTTTCCTTTCAAAGTATTTTCTTTTTTTTCAGAGTTGAAAATAGATTTTATGATATAACTCTCCTGCTTGTTTTTAATTTTTTAAGATATAAGCTATAAATTTTTTTATTATTTTTTTTATTCCCTGTACAGTTAACTTACAGGGTTAGGATGCTCTTCAAGACGAGTGCACACCTTCCTCTGCAGCATGGGTTTCCCCCATCCCCCTACGCACATTGTACGAAGTATTTGAATCAACAAATAAGATTCCCCAAATACTTAAGGAAGGCTTGTAAATCAGGGCCCCTGGGTGGCTCCGTTGGTTAAGTGTCTCAACTCATGGTCTCACAGTTCTTGAGATCAAGCTCTGAGTCCGGCTCTGCACTAATAGCACAGAGTCTGCTTCGGATTCTCTCTCTCCTTCTCTCTCTGCCCTCTCCCCCACTTGTGCTCACTCTCTCGCTCTCTCTCTGTCTCTCTCTCTCTCAAAATACATAAATAAAATTTTTAAAAGCCTTATATATCTAATACATTAAGCTTCTAAGTATGTTCATTCTTAAGTTGCCTTAAAATATTGAATGCTTCATATAAACTTACTCCTAAGTTTTTGTTTTCGTTTTTAGGTTTTGGCTTTTTTATTCTCCCACTCATTGCATTTTCAGAGTATACAGTGCAAAATAGGCCTTTTAACTGTAAGATACACACATATGCTATCAACAGATATTCGCATTTATAAATGAAAGTGTTCAAGGTAAGTAACGGACCAAGTCCTCGGAGTGCTGGCGCCTTCTCTTGCACACTTCCTGAGGGGAGTCGGCAGAGGGGCTCAAGCCCTCGTTCCCTTACTCCTGGGATCTGTGGGGCGGCTTCCAGTGCACAAATGGAGTGGCAGGCGTGCTAAAGAACTTACACTCAGACCAGAAGAGAAAAGCACTTGTCAGTATTTAACGAACCTCCCTCCATGTGGCTTCCAGCTATCAGCTTAATCTTCCCAGCTCTTCTGCTGAAGAATTTGACCTTCACAGGCTGTTTGAGGAGCTTTCCCAAAACCTTGTAGTAGCCTGATTGCACCACATCAATGATGGAGCAGCTCCAGTCTTGTTTTTGGCAGCATTTACCCGTGCCTGCTCACTGACCAACGTCCACGGTTTGTCAAGGGTGACAGTTGGGCAGAAGCTCTGGTTCCTGTTTAACTAGTAATGCCTCGTGCCAACTGTTCCCAAGTGACCTGGATGATATTTGTCAAAGTTGATCCTGTGGTGAAACATGCCACCAGCCTTCCCCCGGCCCCCTGGGTGCTTCTGGTGCTTGCTGACGCGGCCATGGCCATGGCTCAGGGTGGCCCTGAAATTTCTGGGTCTTCCTCAGTCTGGATGGCATGTCGGCAGCCCAGAGGAAAGAGCTAGTTTGGGGTTTGTTTGTTTTTTAATATAATTTCTTTTCAAATTGGCTAACATACAGTGTGTGCGGTGTTCTCTTGGTTTTGAGGCTAGATTCCCGTGGCTCATCACTTACATACAACACCCATTTTCCCCTGTTCTCTGTATTTAAGAGTCTCTTCTGGTTTGCCTTCCTCCCTCACTGTTTGTAACTATTTTTCTCCTTCCCTTCCTCAATGGTCTTTGTTATGTTTTTCAGAATCCACACATGAGTGAAAACACATGATATCTGTCTTTCTCTGACTGACTTATTTCACTTAGCTTAATCCCCTCCAGTTCCATCCACGTTGTTAAAAATTGGCAGGATTTCATTCTTTCTCATCGCCAAGTAGCATTCCATCGTATGATTAACCACATCTTCTTGATCCATTGATCAGTTGATAGACATTTAGACTCTTTCCATGATTTGGCTGTTGTTGACAGTGCTGCTATGAACATTGGGGTACATGTGCCCCTGTGCATCAACACTCCTGCATCCCTTGGGTGAGTTCTTAGCAGGGTTATTGCTGGGTCATAGGGTAGTTCTATTATTAATTTTTTGAGGAACCTCCACACTGTTCTCCAGAGTGGCTGCCCCAGTTTGCATTCCCACCAACAGTGCAAGAGGGTTCCCATTTCTCCACATACCCATGAGCAACTGTTATTTCCTGAGTTGTTAATTTTAGCCACTCTGATTGGCGTGAGGTGGTGTCTCCATGTGGTTTTGACTTGTAAACGTTAAGTTTAAGGCATTATACTGTACATAAACTTAGATTCAACTGTAATAGCGCTAAGTGGTGACAAATGTCAGCTGCACGTGTGGTGAGCACAGCATGACGTATAGACTTGTTCAGTCACCTGAAACTCATGTTTCAGTACGCCTGAAACTCGTAACACTGCGTGTCAACTGTACCAATAAAAATTAATTAATGCAAAAAATAAAATTGCACCTATAAATCAATTGCTCAATTACATAGTTCAGATCAGAACCACAAAGCTAACTAGACTTTAATAGACTAAATGCCTCAAATACATATATGTAAACAAAAAACACTGATACTTTGAGCATGCCGGTTCTGAATTCCCTCTCTTCCCAGGACTGAAAGATTTGTAACTGCCTAGGACACAGCCATATCATCTCAATTCCCCTTCTCCACCAGCTAAGGTTGCTTAACGACCAGAAACATCACCGAGACATTAACTGCTGGTACTTACCCCTGGTCCCTTCACCTGCTTTGTGGTCATCCTCTAAAAGTCTGGTCTGATAGTCTGTGTCCCTAGATTTGCACAGTGAATCACCTAATTCTTCCCTTTACTGTAGCTATAGCACTTGCTTTGATGTTGCATTGCTTTCACCTCTTAAGATATTTAATTTTCTGTTTGGGTGTAAAGAGTTTTAACCTAATAGAAATTCTGAATTCTTCTCATATTCTTCCAATTTTCAGGAGTAGAAACCTGTAATATAATTAAAATATAGTTAAACCCCCACATAATATCAAAAGTGAAGTCAAAACCTGTAATTGTGCAAAATGCAGGGTCACTTTGGCTGCAAAGTTAATGAAGGGCTGGTTAGGGGCTGGCAGGGAGTCTGTGCAGCAGAACATGGGGTAGTGGCTACACGATGCATAGTGCAGCCCAGGCTGGGAGTTGATGCTCCCTGAGGGCAATGTCCAGGAGGTGGACCATTCTGGTACCCATGACCAGCTGGACTCTCAGGACAGTAGCAAGGATTCCAGAAGTGTTCCAGATATTTGTCCATATTTGCTGGCCTGACCCAAGGACACTAAGAAACTGGAGATGCCAAACCCAACTTCCCTCTTCCATGATTCCCAACACGAGGTGCCTTTGTATACACAGTTTGATGAGAATATTCACCTTTCCTCTGTAAAGACAGGGACGGAGTGAATAAAGGACCTATTTGTCAACTGCATTACACCAAGATTCACATTCTTTTAGGTTTTACGGGTCTTAAGTGCTAATACTTCAATTGGATTCTATGTGTCACAAGACTGTCCACCTGCATCCACAGCTACAAAGAAGGTTATTCTAGTGACATTTCCTTGATAATCAGGCTCAGTTTCTTCAACTCTAAAATGTGGATAAGAGTACCAACCAAGGGTGCTTGGGTGGTTCAGTTGGTTAAGCGTTTGGCTCTTGATTTTGACTCAGGTCATGATTTCACAGTTCGTGGGCTCAAGCCCTGCATCAAGCTCTGTGCTGACAATGTGGATCCTGCTTGGGATTCTCTTTCTCCTCTCCCTCTATCCCTCCTCCTGCTGGTTCTCTCTCTCTCTTTCTCTCTCTCTCTCTCAAAATAAATAAATAAACATTAAGAAAGAAAAAGACCACTAGGGCACATGGGGGCTCAATTGGTTAAGCGTCCTACTCCTGATTTCAGCTCAGATCATAATCTCACAGTTCATGGGATTGAGCCCCTGAGTCAAGCCCTGTGCTAACAGCACAGAGACTGCTTGGAATTATCTCTTTCCCTCACTCTGCCCCTCTTGAACATTTGAACATGTTCTCTCTCTCTCTCTCTCTCTCTCTCTCTCAAAATAAATAAATAAATAACCTTTAAAGAAAGAGTGCCAACCAAATAAGGTTGATTTGAGATTCAAAAGAAAATATATGTAAAACACAAAGCATCACTCATAGTTGTTATTCAGTACATGTTAGTGATATTATTTTTATCATCAGTATCGTGGAATGCTCTCCCACCTTTGCCTTCTCCTCCCACGCAGACTGGCTGCTCCCCTGCTCTTACCCAGGCTCCTTAACAGCCCCTCCCTGTGCTCCCACTGCAGTCCTATCCCTTCTGGGCAAGCTCTCAAAAGGTTTTTGTATAACCCTGCACACCTGCCTAAGATTACCTGCTGGAAAAATAAATAAACAAACAAACAAACAAATAAAAATACCCATTGGACCCTCTTTGCCTTTAGACATCCTGGTACATTGAGGCTGCTGCAACAGCAACTCCATAGACTGTGTGGCTATAAACAGCTGAACTTTATTTTTGACAGTCCCAGAGGCTGGGAAGTCGAGGGATCAAGGTGCCAGCAGATTCCGTATCTGGTGAGGACCCACTTCCTGTGCTGGGAGCCGCACTGGCCTTGCTGGATGACACGGTCACAGTAAGGAAATGGCAGGCTCCTGCCATGAGAGGCGGAAACTGGCATCTCCTTCTGCTACTATTGCTCATGTGAAATTAAGCCTGTTGCTATTGATTAGGCCTCACAATGTTCCAAGTCAGCCTGATATTCCCCACATGGATACCTCATGTGAAGAAGCATTTCCCACCTCTATAAAGATGAATTTAAACAAAGCACTGCAGATGTTTCGTCAAAAGGCTCTTTCAACGAGCCTCACAAATTTAAGGCATAGAAAATGAAAGGGGTTAAAGAACACAAGATTTACTATTAACTCTGGCCCGGAGAAAAAGAGCCTAATTTAGGAATAAGAAACAAGAGCCATGCATAAGTTACTGTGCATACATATGCTAATTTGGTGCCTGTTATGAGGATTGGTAAGAGTAGTTACCACTTAAACTCCTATGCAAAGACCAGCACATCTAGGGCGCCTATGGTGCTTACACCTTCAACATCAAAGAACAAGGTTGACAAAAGGTTTATTTACTAACCAGCGGGAATACCTTCTTCCTCTTAGGAGCCAGACAGAATGCCTCCTAGCCTTGTTCATGCCTGAATCTTAGCGTTATTGTTATAAACAAATGTGTTTGCTCTCTGCTTCTCAGTGAAAACATCCTGCTATCTTTTTAGTTGTAAGATTTTCTTCCGGTTCAAACAAATGTGTATGTTATCTGCTTTTCACTGAGAATATCCTGTTATCCTATGATGTGTACGTTACCTCATTGTAATTAGAGTAGTTCTGAAAAAATGCCTCTGTAAAACCTGTTTCGGGGCACCTGGGTGGCTCAGTCGGTTAAGCAGCCGGCTTCGGCTCAGGTCATGATCTCACGGATTGTGGGTTTGAGCCCCACGTCAGGCTCTGTGCTGACAGCTGGCTCAGAGCCTGGAGCCTGCTTCAGATTCTGTGTCTCCCTCTCTCTCTGACCCTCCACTGCTCATGCTGTCTCTCTCTGTCTCTCGAAACATAAATAAAAGACATAAAAAAAATTTAAAAAAAAAAACCTGTTTCTGCACCCTTTTCAAAGCATCTTATCACTGAGAATTATTTGTAAAAATTCCACTTTTTGATGTCATGTTAACACTTAAATCTATAAATAAAGGCACAAAACCTGGCAAGACAGAGATGCCAGGCTGGTGACCAAGAAAGAAAGAAACACATGGCTCTCTCACTCCATTTTCCGCCGACGCCATCTCTCCTTCAGGGGACCCTGGACCAGCCGGAGCTGGACTCCGGTATTCCTGCTTCAGAGACGGCCATCTTCTTGTTGCCACCTCACATGGAGGGAGGGGTGAGGGCATGCTCCAGGGTCACTTCCACAAGGACACTAATTCTATGCACAAGGGTTCTACCCTCATGACCTAATCACCTCCCAAAGTTCCCATCTCCTAATACTATTTCGTTGGAGATAAGACTTCAACATATGAATTTTGTGAGGGGACACAAACATTGAGTGATACCACCTGGGTGATAAGACCCTTTATCTGGGCTCTGGGAATGTCTCCTGGCCATAAGCCCTGCAGTTCTCTCTGGACAATCGTGCTTGAGCCACTGGGCCAGGACTAGAGTGTGACAAGAGAGGTGCCTACTGCACAAAATTGGGGGGGGGGGGGCCTGACTCTCAGGCTTGTGCAGCACCAGACTCTGAAGATGCCCCTGATGGGAAATGCCTGCCATCTGACTTGTCCCCTCTCTCCCTCCTTCCTTCCAGACTTCCTGGGTTCAAGTTCTTACTTAACTATAAAACTCAAAGTAAGCTCCATACCCTCTTTGTATCTCAGTTTCCTCATCTATAAAATGGGGGTGACAAAAAAAACCTGTCTCATAACGCTGTTGTGACGGCTAAATGGATCCGTGCATGTCGGGTCTTAGGAGAGGGTCTAGCACCTGACAAGCACTCACTGAACGTCAACCGAAACCACCCACGTCTCCTTCCCGAAATTTTCTCTCCAGGTCCTCTCATGCCACAGCCTAGATAAACATATGATCTGAATCTCAAGTCACCAACAAGCTCTAGTTTACCCAGCTACTACACATAAATGTTAAAGAGGTCAGTTTCCCTCAGCAAGATAAAGGGAATGATGCTGTCCCCCAACCTGGCAACATCCATCCTCAAGGCAACTTTGAGGTGTTTCCTCCAGGTCAGTTAAAAGTCTCTCAGTTGATTGGGTGGCTCAGTCGGTTGAGTGTCCGACTCTTAATTTCAGTTCAGCTCATGATGTCACAGTTTGTGAGATCAAGTCCCAAACTGGACACTGGTGCTGACAGCATGGAGCCTGCCTGGGATATTCCCTCCCTCCCGCTCTCTCTCTCTCTCTCTCTCTCTCTCTCTCTCTCTCTCTCTCCTCCTCCCCCTCCTCCTCCTCCTCCCTCTGCTCACTCTTTCTGTCTCTCTTTCAAAATAAATAAACTTAAAAGAAAAAACTTTTTTAAATCAACATGGATGTAAGGAAACTCAAAACAGAATACAAACAGTAAAAAAAATCAAATTTAAGGGGCGTCTGGTGGCTCAGTCAGTTAAGCAACCAACTCGATTTCAGCTCAGGTTATGATCTCATGGTCATGAGTTGGAGCCCTGAATCCGGTTCTGGCAGTACAGAGCCTGCTTTGAATCTCTCTCTTTCTCTCTCTTTCTCTCTCTCTCTCTCTCTCTCTCCTGCCCTGCCTCTCCCACTTGCTCTTTCTCTCAAATAAATAAATATGCTTTAAAAAATTAAAAGCCTCTCAGTTGTATGTGACTTGAAGCCAGGGAAAACTGGCTTAAGCAAAACAGTGAATTCATTGGACCGTGGTGTTTGTTATCCATTCTTGTGTAACAAATTCCAGAACTCAGGAGCTTAAAATAAGCAGTTTTTTAATCTCACACTTTCTGTGGATCAGCAATCCAGGCCCAGCCTAGCTGGTGTCTCTGGCTAGGGATCCCTCACAAGCTCTCATCAAGGTGTCCCCCCTGCCCCAGGGGCCAGTGCCAGCTGTCTCACCCCTGTGGCACTCAGCAGCCTCAAGTCCTCATCATCTGTTGGCAATGACATCACTTTCTTGTTGGGTTTTGACTGGTGGTCTCCCTGGCTCCTTGTCTTGAAGTCTTTAGCTCACAACGTAATACCTGGTTCCTTGAAAAGAGAGCTGGATGTAAGAGAGAGAGAGAGAGAGAGAGAGAGAGAGAGAGAGAGAGAGAGAGCAAGATGAAAGACACAACCTTCTGCAACCTAATCTCAGGAGTGACAGCTTATCACTGCTGCCACATTCTACTCACTGGCAACAAGCTACTCCATCCATGCCACACTCAAGAAGATGTGATCACAGGGACTCCTGGCTGGCTCAGTCAGTAGAGCATGTGACTTGCTCTCGTGGTTATGAGTTTGAGCCCCACAGTAGGTGTAGAGATTACTTAAAATATCAAAAAGAGAGAGAGAGAGAGAGAGAGATGATTACACATGGGCATGAATACCAGGAGGTGGACATATTTAGGGGCCACTTTTAGGGCCAATTTTTTTTAATGTCTTTATTTTATTTGAGAGAGACAGACAGACAGACAGAAAGCAAGCAGGGGAGGGGCAGAGAGAGAGGGAGACACAGAATCTGAAGCAGGCTCCAAGTTCTGAGCTGTCAGCACAGAGCCCAACACGAGGCTTGAACCCATGGACTGTGAGATCCTAACCTGAGCCCAAGTCGGATGCTTACCCAACTGAGCCACCCAAGTGCCTCCTACGGCCAAGTTTAGAACACAAGTTTCTTGATGCTGAAGAAGGTGACTCCCCACATTGATTTGTAAATCCTATGGAGGCTCTGAAAAGACTTGGGACCCCCTACCCCAGCCTCAGCATGTGAGAGGAGTCTGTGGTACCAGATATAAACAACCCTTCCGGCGACACACACACACACACACACACACACACACACACACGCATGCGTGCACAAGCAGGGAGGCTATGATAAGCACTTCCTCTTTCAGCCTGAGATCTGAAAGCAAATCATCATGGAGGACCCAAAGAAACACCCAGATGACTGGACTCTATGGTCCTTCTCCAATAAACCACAGAAGAGTCAGCCACACATACTCTCTCCCTTTCTGTGGACCCATTTCCTCTTCCTGCTCGTAGGTAAGTCCACATTGTGGCTACCACCCATTGCTAGTGGTCTCCCTCTGAGGCTGGTCACATTCTTTGCTGGTAAACTCAGGAAACTCTTGTCTTCATGGTAATTCTGTGGGTTCTGCCTTATTCCCAGCTATGTCTGTGTGTGTGAGTGCATGCATAGTCATACACCATGAGTAGATGACATTCTAGCAGTCTTAAATAACTCTTGGCTCAGACTGTGCTCCTCTCACCCTCACATTTTCTTGCTAAGTGAGGTTGCTCCCCATACAATGTGGATAAAATCCACAGAGAGATACAGAAGTTTCCCTGATGACTAGCCACCCCCCGTTCTTAGGGATCCATGGAACTGCTAGAGCTTCTTTCCACATCCTACCTCGTTTATCTTATATCCCAAACTTCAGGCTTCCCTGAGGATCTGGAGATGGTCTGATGGCACTGGGCTAGGTGTCTTCTCTCTGAATGTCCTTTTCTCCTCATATCCTACCTCCCCATCAAGGTCCAAGTCCTGCAAGTCTCTGGGAAACGTCTCTCAGCAGCATAGGCAGCAGGCAGAGCTGACCCCCTACCCCAGGGAGGGTCTCAACCCTGATGTGGTGGCATCTACTGTCCCTCTGGTAATTCTGTTTTCCCCAGGGCCTTGGAGGAGGGCACTGTAGCATAGGGACCCAAAAGTAGTGGGAATAGGAGGGGTGGGCAGTGAGAGGAGTTCTAGAAGAACTCCCAGATGCACATATGGGGGGGAGGGGTCTAGACGCCAGGGCTGAGTTCAAGTCTGACCTCTCCTCATTTTCCATTTTCATTTTTGCTCACTATAAAAACATCAGAAGCACCAGGACTCTTTATATCCATACCCAGCTCTTGGGGTGCTTCTTGGTCTTGCTGGGTAAACCTAAAATTAGCCAATGCAATGTCACCCAGACCTCAGATGACCAACAAGACAGAGAGGCATCTCTCTCTGCCTAGCTCCACCAAACGGGATGACCTCAAACTTCACTGTTTTGGTCTAACAGGGAGTTACTTTGAGGCTTTTGTGTCTCCAAGGAGTAGTTTCAGGAACTTAGGAGACAGTAGGTGTTTTAGTACATCAGAGAGCAAGAATGTCCTGTCCCCTTTTTGGAGAGCAAGAATTTGTGTCCCCTTCAAGGTCCTTCCCCCTGGACTAAGAATCAAATTAACATGAGACAGATTAACAGGAGAAAATAAGATTTAATAGTGTATATATGGGGAATCCAAACAGATATGGAAATTTCAAAGACAGGCAAAATGAGGTGTGTAGGTCATCCCAACCTAAGGAGAATGGGACAGAGGTCTGGGACGGCAGAGGGAAGGTAAGTAGTTCACAGGGCAATATGGAGAAGAACAGATGTTCACCATGCCATACAGATAGGTCACGCAGATCAATTTTATCTCTGCTAGTAACCTTTATTCCGGGAAAGACCCCCAATTTAGCCTCTTCTTTGTAGTTAAGGGAGGGGCAAAGTTTCTCTTGAGCCCCCATGGTCTTGGTTACCTTCAGCTCAGAATAAGCTTCATGCTGAAGTGGCTTACCTTGGGGCAGCCTGTCCTCGGCCCCTACAAGAATCAGAAACATTTGAAATTAAAGCCTTGTTTCATTATTTCCTAGCTGTGTGAGTCTCTGCTTCTTAAGTCTAGAATGTGATTAGTAAATTGTATCATGCAAGACGCTCGTGTAGATTAAAAAGGATATATGTAAGTGCTTGGCACATAGTTGGTGGAAGCTGATTGTTACAATAATCACTAAGTGGATTCAGTTATGCAATCATTGAACACAATTTTATTATTTGCCAAATGGTGTAGTTCAAAATAAGATGACTGATCCCTGGGACGCTTGTTGTGCAGCATTGTTTGCACCAACAGCAACAGGGTTGGACCTGTGTGAACCACATCCCTTTCCCCTTCCTGACAGTGTGGGGACCTTTGCTGATCTTTGATGTGAAGAGAGCTGACCAACCCTGTGATCTCAGGCAAATAGTTAAAACTCATGAAATTTTAGCTCTTCATCTGTAAAAAAAAAGGGGGGGGCTAATCATCAGGTAATTTTGAGGATTGAATGAGGTGATTTCTACATGCTATGACAGTCATAAACAGTATCTTCCAGATGGGAAGAACTCTCTGTCAAGCAACTTCAAGCCAGCATCAAAACCAACCCAGTTTCTGCCTTCTGACTACCCCCAAAAATCACCGGAACTGACCTAGCCCTGCTTGCCCAAGGTCCCTAACCCCACAGGCAAGCGCCTCTCCACAAGGTCCAAGTGCTTGGCTGATGGGGGATAGAGAACCACCCCCCCACACACACACCTGGTCTGCACCAATCTGGGTGTCTCTTCTTTGTGTCTGCATAATTCTGTGCCCTCTGGGTGTTCAGAACATACCTCAGCCTTTTTCCATCCCTCCAGGCTGTACCTGGGCTTTCCTCTCTCTAACACTTTTTACTTATTTTTCCACCCAGATTGCCGGAGTAATCTGGGTCCTGAACCCATTTGATTTAGTCTGGAATTTTCAGAGGACTCTCCAGAGCCTCAGAAGGCCTTGAATCTAGGAACCCAGGCTGGGGTCACTCAGCAGAAACTCACAGGGCCCCAACGAGGAAATGAGCTGCCTCAGGCAGGTGCCAGACCTCTGGAAGCCATGGAAACAATGTTTATCAGGGATCTGGGGCTTTCCTGAGATGAGGCCATTAGGAGTAGAATCAATGCTATTTACTATTCCCACCCCCAAACCTTGTTCCTAAGGACAGACCAGATCTCCCCGGCCAAGGCAAAGCCAGTCTGAGATCCCCTGGACAATGAGGGAAAGAAAGAGTAAGATAGATGCTCCTTTTGTTGCTAACATTTTATTATGAAAATTCCTAAACACAGAGAAAGCCTGAAAGAATTGTACACCGAGCACTCACATGCTTCCCACCCCAGATCTACTCATGGTTTCATTTCACTTCCCTTTTCGCACAACCTATCCATCTATCCACCCTGCTAGGCATCCATCTTCCCATCTTATTTTTTAAAAGATGCTCCTTTTTTTTTCCCTCTTTTGTTCTTTATGATTTACAGCAACCTGATTTTATTCTATCTCTACCATATCCATATCCAAAGACGACATAGATATGAACATTTCTGTCATTATCAATGAGTAAACTGATTCTCAGAGAAATTCAAAATTCACCCAAAGTCACAAGGCTAATTTCCCTGTTGGGACAGAAACCTAGAAAGTCTGTTTCACTGATTATTGTAGATGCATTCATGGGAGAGAGTGAATGAAAGTTAATTTAGGGAATGAATGAATGATTTTGTTAGGCAACAAGCCTAGAGGGAGGAGGGCCGGAATTTCATTTCATTTCTCAACCTCTGGGATTTATTCCCACTGTGTTTTTATGAATGAATGAATGAAGGCTGACTTAAGCAGTCCAGCTGCTCCTCCAATTCCCTCTTCTGTCTTCGCAGGACCAGAAGCCTCTGGAAATGACTCCACTCCAACAGCGGTGCCAGGGATTCTAGGGGGCTCAGTGACTTTCTCCCTGAGCATTCCAATAGGCACAGAGATTGAGCACGTGGTCTGGAATGGTCCCCAAGGCACTCTTGGTATAGTAGTCCCAGGAAGGCCTATCATCATTATGGACAAAAGCTACCAGAACCGACTGAACTCCAGCTGGGACCACTCCTTGTCTATCAGCAACCTGACTTTGAAAGACGCAGGCTCCTACAGAGCCCAAATAAACCACAAGAATTTTGAGGTCATCACTCATAAGGAATTTACCCTGCATATCTATGGTGAGCTAAAGAGAGCTTCTGTGGGTTTTGATCTTTTTTTATGTTTATTTATTTATTTTTGAGGGGGGGGGGCGGAGCAGAGACAGAGAGAGAGAGAGAGAGACAGAATCCCAAGCAGGCTCCATGCTGTCAGCACAGAGCCTGATGCAGGGCTCAAACTCACAAACCATGAGTGAGATCATGACCTGAGCCAAAATCAAGAGTCAGACACTCAACCGAGGGAGTCACCCAGGTGCCCCTGAACTTTTTTTTTAAAGCAGATTTTTTTTCTCTCTCTCCAGTAGTTTATCCCTCTAGGACAAATAGGACTATCTTGTTGGTCATTTTCATCCAGTTTCATAAATACAGATGTCAGAGTGAAAATACAGTCAAATATGTTTAAAGGCTATTTGTATTCTCTTTTCTGTAACTCTGTTATAGTATCCTTTACCCATCTATACTAGCTTGCTAGGGCTGACCTAATCAAACACCTCAGACCGGGTGGGTTAAACAACGAAACTTATTTTCTCATGGTTCTGGAAGCTGGAAGTTCAAACTCAAGACGTTAGGAGGTTGGGTTTCTCCTGCTGCTAATAGGCTTGCAGATAGCTACCCTCTAGATGCTTTTTCATATGGTCCGAACAAGAAATGAGAAGCTAAGAAGTGTTCTTTTAAATAAATTGCTTACTGGTGAATGTCTAATCCATATAAGTCATTCTTATTTTTAAGTTTTTTATTTTAATTCCAGTATAGTTAACATACAGTGTTATATTAGTCAGGAGTACAATATACTAATTCAACACTTCTACACGTTACTCGGTGCTCATCAGTATAAGTGTAACCCTCATCCCCTTCACCTATTTCACCCATTCCCCCTCCAAACCTCCCTTTGAGTGACCAGAAATTTGTTCTATAGAATTGAAAGTCTGTTTCTTGGTTCTTTACAACCCCATTTTAGCTTAATTATCTCTCTTTTTTTAAGTCTGTTTATGTGTTTTGAGAGAGAGTGCGCTCGAGGGCACCACAGGAATGGGAGGGGCATAGAGAGAGGAGAAGAGAGAGAGAGAGAAGAAATCCCAGCAGGCCCCTCACTGTCAGTGCAGAGCTCAGTCCCACGAACCATCAGATCATGACCTGAGCAGAAATGAAGAGTCGGACACTCAACTGACTGAGCCACCCAGGGGTCCCACTCAATTTTCTCTTTAAAGGCTCTGACTCCAAGTTCAGTCACATTCTGAGGTACCGGGGATCAGGACTTCAACATATGAATTTTGAGGGGACATCACCCAGTTCATAATAGTCTGCCCTCTGGCCCTCCTAAACTCATTTCCTTCTCATATGTAAAATACATTCACTCCATCTCAGCAGACATTCCATTATCAGTTCTAAGTCCAAAACCTTATCTAGATCTCATCTAAAGCATTATCGGTGAGGTGTAACTCATCCTGAGGCAAAATTCCTCCCGAGCTGTGAAGCTGTAAAACCAGTCAAGTTTTCTGTCTGCACACTGGAATGATAAGATAGTCATAGGGTAGACATTCATATTCTAAAAGGGAGCAATAGAAGAGAAGAAAGGGGTCATGGATCCCAAGGAAGTCTGCGATCTAGCAGGTCAAATAATCTCCTTTGGCTCTATGCTCTATCCTCTGGGCTCCCTAGGTGGCAGCCCCACCTGCTTGGCCCTGGGCAGCAACCCTGACCCCTGGAACCAAGAAGGAAATCACTCCACCAACTGCCCCTGGGTCTGGGCCTTCTAGCCAGGGTGGCAAGGGCAGTGGCAACCCTATAAACCCCTGATCTGTTCTTGGGGCTAGTCTTCCCTCTTCTGCAGGATAAGGAATGATCTCAGCTGACTAGCTCTATTGGTGCATCCTGTAGAATCCCACAAGTATGACAGTCTTCATTTGTCCTATCTCTGTCGCTTCAGTCCAGGCTGAAAATGTTTCTGCTGAGATAGCTGACTAAATCCATGAGTCACACTGTAATCTCTTTTTTTTTTTTTTTTTACTTTTTAAATTTATTTTAGTGAGAGAGAGACAGCATGAGCAGGGGAGAGTCAGAGAGAGAGTGAGACACAGAATCTGAAGACAGACTCCAGGCTCTGAGCTAGCTGTCAGCACAGAGCCTGATGTGGGGCTCAAACCCACAAACTGTGAGATCATGACCTGAGCCAAAGTCGGATGCTTAACTGACTGAGCCACCCAGGCATACCTAAATGTGCTACTTTCTACAAAACACTATAATGCATTTTTTCTAAATACTTCACCACTCTATGACAAGTGTCACACTTCCTCCATTTCCAATAACATGTCCTCACTTCTATCTGATAATCTCACCAGAAACACCTGTCGGGTTCATATTTCTACCAATATTCTGTTCATGATAATGCATGCGTAACTCTAGGACAACGGAAGCTTTCTCTACAGCTCTCCTCTCTTCTTTCTGGGCCCTTACCAGAATCAACTTTAACATCCATATTTCTGCAGTCTCTTGAGGACGATCTAGCCTTTTTCCAACACGACTCAAAACTCTTTCGATCTCTATCCATCAGCCAAGTCCAAAGCCACTTCCACATTTTTCGGTATTTGGTACCCGTTTCTGGTATCAAAATCTGTACTGGTTTGCTAAGGCTGCCATAACAAAGTACCGCAGACAGTAACTGTAGCAACAGATCCTTACCTCCTCACAGCTCTGGACACCAGTCAAGATGGCAGCAGGTTGGGTTTCCTCTGAAGCATCTCTCTTTGGCTTGCATCTTCTCTCTCTGGGTTCTCACATGGTTGTCGTTGTCTGTGTTTTCTGTGTCCCAGTCCCCTCTTCTCAAAAAAATTTTAATGTTTATTTTATTTTTGAGAGAAAGACAGAGAGCACTTGGGGGAGAGGCAGAGAGAGAGAGAGAGACCCAGAATTCAAAGCATGCTCCAGGCTCTGAGTTGTCAGCACAGAGCCCATCGTGGGGCTCAAACTCACAAACTGTGAGATCATAACCTGAGCCAAAGTCAGACACTTAACTGACTGAGCCACCCAGGGGCCCCACAGTCTTCTCTTCTTATAAGAATGCCAGTCATATTTGGTTAGGGACCATTCTAATGACCTCATTTTAATTTAATGACTTCTCTCTCCAAATTCAGTCCTATATCCAAATAAAAACATATTCTTAGGTACTTGGAGTTAGGGCTTCAACGTATGAACTTTGGGAAGACACAATTCAGCCGATGACACCATCTTTTTATCAGGCAGAGTTTTTAAAATTGATTTGTAGAGTTCTCTGCATATATTAAAGAAGTGGAATTCTAGGCAGAGAATAGAAATAGAGCAAATCAACTCTATTGAATCAATGATTGATTCTATAATGAATCAATATGCATGACATACAATTTCCAAGATAAATTGTTAATTTTTAATTCCAGCATAGTTAACATACACTATTATATTAGTTTCAGGGGTACAGTATAGTGATTCAGCAATGTTTCAACACTTCAATACAACACCCAGTGCTCATTGGATGAGTAATTTTCAAAAAAAATGTTTATTTATATATTTTTGAGAGAGAGAGCACACATGAGTGGGGAATGGTAGGAGAGGTGGGGACAGAGATTCTGAAAGGGGTTCTGCACTGAGACCAGAGAGCGTGATGCTGGACTCAAACTCACAAACCATAAGATCATGACCTGAGCCAGTCAGATGCTCAACCCACTGAGCCACCCAGGCGCCCCCATCGAAAATGTACTTAATCCCCTTCACTTAGTTCACCCATCTTCTACCCACCTCCCCCTTGGCAACCATCAGTGTGTTCTCTGTAGTGAAGCTCTGTTTTTTGGTTTGTCTTTTTTTTCTTTGTTCATTCTGTTTCTTAATTTCCACATATAAGTGAAATCATTTGGTATTTGTTTTCCTCTGACTTATTTCATTTAGCATAATACTCTCTAGAACCATCTAATGTTGTTACAAATGGCAAGATTTCATTTTTTATTATGGCTGAATAATATTCACATATCTTCTTTATCCATTCATCTATCAATAGACCCTTGGGCTGCTTCCATAATTTGGCTATTGTAGATAATGCTGCAATAAACATAGAGGTGCATAGATCTTTTCAAATTAGTGCTTTCAGATTCTTCGTGTTAATACCCAGTTGTGGAATTACTGGATCATATGTTAGTTCTATTTTTAATATTTTACGGAACCTCCATACTGTTTTACATAGTAGCTGCACAAGTCCGCTTTCCCACCAACGGTGCACAAGGTTCCTTTTTCTCCACGTCTTTACCAACACTTCTTGTTTCTTGTGTTTTTTTGTTTCAGTCATTCTGACAGGTATGAGATAATATCTCATTGTGGTTTTGATTTGCATTTCCCTGATGATTAGTGATGATGACTGTCTTTTCTTTTTTTAATATCATTTATTCTGAGAGAGAAAGAATAATCAGGGGAGGGCCAGAGGAGGAAGAGAGAGAATCCCAATGGTCAGCAGAGTCATAAGATTTTGACCTGAGTCAAACCAACCAACAGATGTGTCTGTTGGCCATCTGGATATCTTCTTTGGAGAAATGTCTGTTCATGTCTTCTGCCCATTTTTTTAATTGGGTTATTTGATTTTGGGGTGTTGAGTTGTATACGTTCTTTATATATTTTGGACACTAATCCTTTATCAAATATGTCACTTGCAAATATCTTCTCCCGTTCAATAGGTTCTTTTAGTTTTGTTGATTGTTTCCTTTGATGTGCAGAAGCATCTTATTTTGATGTAGTCCCAAGAGTTTATTTTTGCTTTTCTTGCCCTTGGCTCAGGAGACATATCTACAAAAATGCTGGTATGGCCAATGCTAGAGAAATTACTAGCTGTGCTCTCTTCTAGGATTTTTATGTCTTAAAATTTCACATTTAGATCCTTAATCCATTTTGAGTTTACATTTGTATATGGTGTGGGGCGCCTGGGTGGCTCAGTTGGTTAAGCATCTGA
Source organism: Suricata suricatta (assembly GCF_006229205.1). Classification (NCBI taxonomy): domain Eukaryota; kingdom Metazoa; phylum Chordata; class Mammalia; order Carnivora; family Herpestidae; genus Suricata; species Suricata suricatta. The sequence continues at coordinate 170,519,944 of NC_043702.1, read as the reverse complement.
CTTCAGCTCAGCTCATGATCTCATGGTTCTTGGGTTCGAGCCCCCTGTCAGGCTCTGTGCTGACAGCTAGCTCAGAGCTGGGAGCCTGCTTTAGATTCTGTGTCTCCCTCTCTCTCTGACCCTCCTCTGCTCATGCTGTCTCCTTCTGCCTCTCAAAAATAAATAAAAAATGGAGTGCCTGGGTGGCTTGGTTAAGCAGCTGACTTCAGCTCAGGTCATGATCTCACGGTGCTAACCGTTTGCTCAGAGCCTGGAGCCTGCTTCTGATTCTGTGTCTCCCTTTCTCTCTGACCATCCCCCGCTCATGCTCTGTGTATGTCTCTCTCTCAAAAATAAACGTTAAAAAAATTAAAAACATTATATGTATATATATATGTATTTGTATATGGTATAAGAAAGTGGTTCAGTTTCTTTCTTTTGCATGTAGCTGTTCAGTTTCCCCAACACCATTTATTGAAGAGATTGTCTTTTTCCCATTGCATATTCTTGCCTCCTTTGACGAAGATTAATAGATCATATAATCATGGGTTTATTTCTGGGCTCTCTATTCTGTTCCATGTATCTATGTGTCCATTCTTTGTGCCAGTACCATACTGCTTTGATTACTAAAGTTGTGTAGTATATCTTGAAATCAGGTATCATGATACTTCCAATCTTGTTCTTCTTTTTCAAGATTGATTTGGCTATTCAGGTTCTTGTGTGATTCCATACAAATCTTAGGATTGTTTGTTCTAGTTCTGTGAAAAATGCTGCTGGTATTTTCACAGGGATTGCATTAAATCTGTAGATTGCTTTGGCAAATGTGGAAATTTAGTAATATTTGTCCATCCAACCCATGAGCATGGAATATCTTTCCATTTATTTGTACCACCTTCAATTTCTTTCATCAGTGTTTTATGGTTTTCAGAATACAGGTCTTTCACCTTCTTGATTCAGTTTACCCCTGAGTATTTTATTATTTTTTGGTGCAATTTTAAATGAGATCTTTTTCTTAATTTCTCTTTCTGCTGTTTCATTATTAGCATATAGAAATGCAGTGGACTTCTATATATTGATTTTATATCCTGCAACCTTACTGAATTCATTTATCAGGTCTAGTGGCTTTTTTGGTGGATTCTTTAGGGTTTTCTATACATAGTGTCATTTCATCTGCAAATAGTGAAAGTTTACTTTTTATTACCAATTTGGATACTTTTTTATTTCTTTTCGTTGTCTAATTGCTATGGCTACGACACACAGTACTAGTTTGAATAAAAGTGGTAAGAGTAGACATCTTCTCTTGTTCCTGACCTTAGGGGGAAAGCTCTCAGTTTGTCGCTATTAAGTATATGTTAGCTGTGGGTTTTATATATATGGCCTATATTTTGTTGAGGTATGTTCCCTCTAAACCTACTTTGCTGAGGATTTTTATCATGAATGGATATTGTACTTTGTCTAATGCTTTTTCTGTATTTATTGAAATGATCAGATGCTTTTTATCCTTTCTCTTGTTCATGTGTTGTATCATGTCATTTGATTTGTGAATATTGAACCACCCTTGCATTCCAGGAATAAATCCCACTTGATCATGGTGAATGATTTTTTTTTAATGTATTGTTGGATTTGGTTTGCTAATTTTTTTTGAGGATTTTTCTTCCTATGTTTATCAGAAACATTGGCCTGTAGTTTTCTTTGTTTGTAATGTCTTTATCTGGTTTTGGAATCAGGGTAATGCTAGCCTTACAAAATGTATTTGGAAGTTTCATTCCTCTTCCATTTTTTTGGAATAGTTTGAGAATAATAGGTATTAACTCTTCTTTGAATGTTTGGTAGAATTCATCTGTAAAGATGTCAAGTTCTTAACTTTTGTTTTTTGGGAGTTTTTTGATTATTGATTCAACTTCATTGATGGTAATGAGTCTGTTCAAATTTTCTATTTCTTCCTGATTCCATTTTGGGAGGTCACTTAAATTTGAATGCATTCTTTTTTTAATTTTTTTAATGCTTTATTATTTATTTATTTATTTATTTATTTATTTTGAGAGACAGAGAGAGACAGTGTGAGCCGGGAAGGATCAGAGAGAGAGGGAGACACAGAATCCGAAGCAGGCTCTATACTCAGAGCTAGCTGTCAGCACAGAGCCCCATGCGGGGCTCAAACCCACAAACCCTGGTATCATGACCTGAGCCGAAGCCGGACGCATAACTGACTGAGCCACCCAGGCGCCCCTGAATGCATTCTTTACTCCTCTCCCTCCCACATTTTAGGTATATGGTGCCATACTTTACATCTTTTTATTTTGTAAATCTTTTGACTGATTTCTATAGATAAATTTACTTTCACTGCTTTTGTGTTTCCTACTTTTCTTACTCCTACTCTGATCTTTCCTTTCCATTCAAAGAGTCCCCTTTAACATTCTTGTAGGGCTGGTTTAGTAGTCATGAATTGCCTTAACTTTTGTCTGGCAAACTGTCTCCTTCTCCCTGCCCCTCCCCTGCTTGTGCTCTGTCTCTCTCTCTCTAAAATATAAATAAACATTTGAAAAAAAATTTAAGTAGCAGCTTTATGAAGAAGAGGCCCTGGAGTTCCCTGCAGTGCAGTGTCCTTTGTGCACCAGAACTTAGAGCTTCAGGGGTGTCTCCTATGTGTGTTTGTATACCCTGCTGTTGTGGTTGAGCCACTTTTGCATCTGCAATGACTGTCCTTGCCTGTTGTGGACAGAGTTTCATCCTTGTATTGTTAGTGGGCCAATCTGGGGCTGCCTGGACTTGAGTTGAGGTCAGACCAAGCATTTGCCCTGTCTGCAGTAGCACTGAACTGCTGGGTGCTTTCCTTGTTTTGTTTCCTGAAAAGCTTTCACTGGTGGGCAGGGCCTGCGGTCAGACCAACTGTCTGTCCCCAGCCCATTGCTGGCCCCTGCTGGCACTGCTTGCATACTGCCAGGCTTGTGGCAACACTTTGGATGGGCTCCATCCAAGAGCACATAAGAGGGGGCAGGACCACAAGAGAAAGCAGGGGCAGGCTTGGCAACATTATCAAGGTTTGCACCAATTGGCTGCAGAAGGGGGTCTGTAGCCAATGGGACCCGGCAGGCTGGGTTGGAGGGGACAGATCTACCAAAGCAGTGGGGGCGGGAGATGAGTGTGGAGGGCAGGATACCTGGTGTTAGCAAGGTTTGTGCAGGTCTGCTGTGGGAGGGGACCCAAAACAGAGGCATCACTGGAGGGGACGCATCTATGGGAGAATGTGGGCTGGAGTGTGCGCTAGCAAGTTAGGTATTAAGTGTTGGAACTACTCTGGTTTCCACATGTGTCTAGGCTGGGAGGCAGGGGAGGGACATGATGTCCACCACCTCCCTTGTTCTGGAGAAGTCTCTCAACAATCTTTGCCCCAACAGCACACACTCTGAGATTAGTAACCACATCTCCTTCCCACACATTATAGGGGGTTTTCGAGCTGCCTCTTCTATGCTGTATCTGTGAGGCTGTTTGTAGCACAACCTCTTTAAGAGCAGGTACTCAGTTTCCCCTCCCCCTTCCAGAGCTGAGCCCACTGACTTTTAAAGTTCCACGTGTTAGGGCACCTGGATGGCTCAGTCAGTTCAGCATCCAACTTCAACTTAGATCATGATCTCACTGTTCATGGGTTTGAGCCCTTGTCGGGCTCCGTGCTGACAGCTTGGAGCCTGGAGCCTGTTTCACATTCTGGGTCTCCCTCTCTCTCTCTGTCCCTCCCCCGCTCATGCTCTGTCTCTCTCTTTCTCAAAAATAAATAAACATTAAAAAATAATTTTTAAGTTCCAGGTGTTAAGCCTCACTGATTGTAAGAACTCATGAAATTAGGCCTCACTGGTTTTCAAAACTAAATGTTATGAGGACTCATCTTCCCTGTGTGAGCGTCTGTTTCTGTCCCCTCCCTCACTCCACCTCCCTTGGACAGTCCTGTGGGTCCATTCAGCTCCCAGCTGCATCTCTACCCTTCCTACCTTCTTTGATGTGACCTCTGTTATACATTTAACTGTGGAAAATTTGTTCTGTTAGTCTTCGGGTCATTTTCTGGGTTATTTACATGGATGTCGGTGCTTCCTAGTTGTATCCGTAGGACAAGGTGAGCTTAGGGTCCTCCTACTCTGCCAACTTCCCCAGAAATCCAAAATGTTGTTACATTTTTTAAAGGGTTACAAACAATATATATAGCATGCTATCATGTATGTATCTATACCCAGAATATTTCTAGAAAAATCCGTAAGAACTGTATAACAGTAATTCCCGGAGAGAGGAAATAGGTGGCTGAGGACATGATAGCTTGCTTCTTAAACTATGTACTCTTTTTTGTATATTTTCATTTTTTGTACTACTAATTCCCCAAAAAAGCAAACTCAAACACACACAAGTACACACACACACACACACACACACACACACACACAAACACACAGTGGATAGGGGAAATGGAACAAAAGGGAAGGAAAGGACTAGGAAGACGTTCTGGAAGCACAATTGGCCATAAATTCAGAGCAAAAGACAAAAGCAACTCAGAACTCTCCAGGCAAAGCTCCCTGCTCCACAGTGTTCGGGACTGACTCATTTATCCATTTATTCATCAAGCATTCAAGAGTAACCTTCATGGGCCAAGCGGGTGTTAAATATCCAGGCACAGGCACTGGCCCTCTCCTCAAGCAGTTCATATACTGATGGGGAGAGGAGTCATGTTGAGTTATGGAAATAACACCTGTAGAGGATTTATAGAAATGTGGAAAAGAGGCACTCAGTCTAGCCTGAGACCTCCCCCTGAAGTACGCTGGCCTCTTCCTTCTGTGCCCAGCTCTTCTACCCTCTTCCCCTTCTCAGCCCTCTCCTGCTGCAGAAGGAATGTGAATAGTCTCCTTGCTGTTGTCCACACAGAGCAGGTGCCGGTGCCTCAAGTCATCCTGAAGTCGGTGAACATGTCTGATCGTGCCTCGTGTAACATTACCTTGATCTGCTCTGTGGAAAGGGCAGGGACAAGCGTTCTGTACAGCTGGACCTCGAAGAACACCCAAGCCTCTGAATCCCATGAAGGCTCCACTATCACCGTCTACTGGATGCCATGTGACCCGGACCTGCTATACAGCTGCACAGCCAGGAACCCAGTCAGCCAGAGCACCTCCACCCCTGTCCGTGCCTGGCAGTTCTGTACAGGTAGGGGCTCCTCTTGGGCCCTCCAGGGGATTCCAGAAACTCTGAGTAGCTATGAACTCTAAACCCCCAGCATTCTTCCAGGACACAGGTGGAGTGGGGAAACAAGAAGACAGGCTTCAAGACCCCCGGTTCTCTACCATCTGGGGCTCGAGAGAGACTGACAGGCCATGTGGGAACTACCAGGGAACTGAAACTCTAAGGATAAGACAGGGAAGGGAAGAGCGTTCGGATGAAGAGATCTGATTTGTTTTTTGCTTGGGTGGGAGTATCCTCAGAAGGGCAAGGAGGGCAGGAGAGGACTAGGTATGCGAAAGGCAGAGCCAGGTGCATATCCTTCTGTGACAAGTGTTCAGCAGGATGCCTCATGAGAGGCAGGGGAAAGGGGTGTGGGCAGGAGAAGATACGGGACTTCAATCTCCTTCAGGCGGGCTGAGGGCTAATAGAGCCAGTGACCTAAACCACAATGTCTCATCTCTGACTGCAGCTCCAGGAGCCTCCAGAGGAGAACCAGCTGGGGAGACAGTGGTGGGGATCCTCGGGGAGTCAGTCACCCTCCCCCTAACGCTCTCGGCCAGTCACTACGTGAACAACGTTGTCTGGATGTTTAACACATCTATTATCACCAAAGAGCTGGAAGAGAGGTTCAAGGATCCTGACGAGAACTCTAGCCAAGACTACTCCCTGGAGCTTGGACAGCTAAAGATGGAGGATGCTGGCCACTACTACGCCTATGTGTGCTCCAAGGCCTCCAGAGTCATCAGCACAAAACATGTCACCGTGCTCGTCTACCGTAAGTTTCTGAGCAGAGTGTTAATCATGAGATACCTTCCCTGAAATATTTCTCCTCTTTGCCACTTTGCCTGCCACCCACTTCCCTCAAGTCTCTCCTTCTACCGAAGTGTCTCAGGTCACTTGGACAGCTATTGTGTCCATACCAGCCGACTTACAGGGGGAAAGATTTTTAACCAGCAGCTGGGCAAAATCCGCCTGCCAATGTCCCCCTTCTCAGCTTCCAGTTAGGTCTCCACCATCTAACTTTCAACACCTGCCCCTGTCTTCCTGCATTCCTTACCAGGTGTACTGGGAACTCTTTTATTTTTTTTTTATTTTTTTAATGTTTTATTTATTTTTGATACAGAGAGAGACAGAGCATGAGAGGGGGAGGGGCAGAGAGAGAAGCAGACACAGAATCGGAAGCAAGCTCCAGGCTCTGAGCTAGCTGTCAGCACAGAGCCCGACGCGGGGCTCGAACTCACGAACGTGAGATCTGACCTGAGTCAAAGCCGGAGGCTTAACCGACTGAGCCACCCAGGCACCCAGGGAACTCTTTTTTAATAAGGGAACAGCTGGTTGGAGTGGAATCAGAGAAGACTGAGGAGAAAGCCTTTAGGGTCCAAAGAATCCCTGACCTGCTGCTCTCCTGAGTGTCATCACATCCCCTGCCTGGGTTTGTGGCATCTAAGGATCTGTGAAAAGTGTCGCTGTCCATGGTCCTGCTAAAGTAGGCTGCAAGACAGCTAGTCCACATCTGTAACAGCTGTGACTCCAATACAATTTTTCAAAGCAAGACGATTAGGTAAAAATATTAATAAGTTGGGAACAACTGATGCTCATCTTACATTTAGATTAAAATGGTTAGCAGTTATTGAGCACTAACTCTGTGTCAGGGCTGCACTCACCTCTCTACACTTTATTTCCTGAGTAAAAATACTTAGATGATGGCACCTCAAAACATAAGCCTTGGAGAGTCTTCAGAAAACATGGAATGCTGTGCTTATTGTGTGGAAGGGTTTGCTTGTCCTTCGCAGGGTACTGTATAGAATGATGTGGTATCTTTGTTTTTCTACTTTTCATTAACTCCTTTAGCATCTGAGCATCAAAGACCCAAGAGTAAAGGTGATATGTCTGAGATTTCATGGCCACTATGGGAAAGACAAGTGCACTCCAAGATGTCTGTGACTCCCGGAGGCTCTTTCTCAGCCAACACACAGCTTCCCGAGCATATTCTGAATGAGTAAAGATGTGGTGACTGCCCAACGGGCAGGCCCGACTCTACATTAGGTCTCTCTCCTCACACAGGGAGGCTGAAGAAGCCAAAAGTTACTGCGAGCCTTGGATTCACTGAGGATGGCATCTGCAGGGTCAGCCTGACATGTTCAGTGGAAGACAGTGGACACAATATCACATACGTATGGACCTTCCTCCAGAAAGGAACTGTCATGTCCCAAGTGGGATCTTGCCTCAATATCTCTTGGACAAGTGATGAAAATCACCCCAACTTCACATGTACCGCCAGGAACCCTGTCAGCAAAAGCTCCCAGTCATTGCTCTCTGGTGACATCTGCTCAGGTTGCCTTGAATCCAGCAGTCTGCGTTCTGAGTGGTTCTTTACGAAGTGCAGTGAAGGAGCGGGTGACAATACTTTAGGGTAGTGCATGCCAATAGAAACGTAATGGGAACCACACATGTAATTTACATTTTCTAATGGCCACATCAGATAAAGCAAAAGCAAGCAAGTAAAATCAACTTCAGTAATATATTCTGTTTAACCCAGTATATCCAAAACATCACCATATCAATATGTTCCCAATATACAATTATTCTTGAGATAATTTGCATTTCATGTTGTACTAAGTCTTTGAAATCCAATAATTTTTTACATTAGCAGCACATCTCAATTCAGATGCCAAATTTTCATGGGAAGTACTTGATCTGTATCCAGATTTCATAAAACTGAGAGTTGAAAAGCTAGATTTACATATCCAAGTTGCTCCAAACCTACTTATTGGGTTTTTCTTTTTTTTTATAAGGAAAAAACATCATTTTTTTCTGTTTTTTATTCATTTCTGAGAGACAGAGAGAGACAGCATGAGCAGGGGAAGGTCAGAGAGAGAGGGAGACACAGAATCCGAAACAGGCTCCAGGCTCTGAGCTGTCAGCACAGAGCCTGACACGGGGCTCAAACCCATGAACCATGAGATCATGACTTGAGCCAAAGCCAGACGCTTAACTGACTGAGCCACCCAGGCGTCCCCTTATTGGATTTTTTTTATGTCTTTTATTTATTTTTGAGAGACAGAGAGAGACAGCGCGAGCAGGGGAGGGTCAGAGAGAGAGGGAGACACAGAATCTGAAGCAGGCTCCAGGCTCTGAGCTAGCTGTCAGCACAAAGCCCGATGTGGGGCTTGAACCCACGAACGTGAGATCATGACCTGAGCCACAGCCGGCCGCTTAACCGACTGAGCCACCCAGGTGCCCCTTATTGGGTTTTTCAATAAGAAATTAAATAGCCATATTTCAATTTCAATTTTTTTTAAATAAAGTAAGCAATTTAGCTCCTGAGTCATACCAGCCACATTCCAAGGGCGCATACCATGGCTTGTGGCCATATACAGGAGAGAGAAGCAAGAAAGGAAGCCCTGGTGGCTCTTGCTGAACGCCAGGCACTAGTCTAGGTCCTCCTGAATTTTAACACAAACTCACAATAATCTTACACAGCAATATTCTTATTATTCTCCATCACATAAAGAAACTGAGACTCAGAAAGGATAAGGGGCTTAAGCGAGGCCACACAACAAAAGCATGATTGAAACCTGCAGTTCTGTGCTCTGTTCTGCTCTATAAAGAAGTAAAAAAAAAAAAGGTTTACCTAGAATGTGACAAGCCTAGGCAGGCTGGCAGATGGATTTAGAGCCCAATTGTGTGGGAATTTTAACTCTGTCTAGAGCCTGGAACTGTGCTTACACCATTCACAAGAGCAGTGTAGTGTGATGGATAAGAGTGTTTTAGAATCAGGCAGCCCGATTTAAATCCTGTTCAGGATGAATTCTGTGACACTGGGCAAGTGGCTCTACCTAGGGACAGTGTCTGTCTGCTATAACTTCTTGCCCAGAGCAATACCTGCTCAGTAAATAGTTGTAGAACGAATGAAAAGGATATTTTCTGCAATAGCATGACATTTTAAGAGGGTAGGATGGTCATTATGCTTTGTCTACTGATTGTTCCAATCTCCGTATCATTATGTATATTAATACCATTCATTTCTTCTTCAAAGGTCATGAGAGAAACATGAAGCTTTACATCGGACTCCCCTTGGTGCTTCTCATTCTTCTGTGCTTTGGGAACTTCCTCTGGTGCATTTGGAAGCGAGAAGGACTGTGTGGGTTTCTGAGACCGATGGCATCTGCCAGCCCTAGACCATATCCCTGGGGCCTTTGGAGGCTTGTCTGTCCTCTCCTGATCCCCTCCTCCTCCTTCTATCCCAAAACCTTATTTTTTCTGCATGATGGAGAGGAGGGTGGCTAGTTGGGACTCTACATTTAGTTACAAATCATTGAAACCCCATTCAAACTACCTGAAAAAAGAGGAAAGGTGCAAGGGGTATGATTTATTGTTTGGAGACTCACATAATCAGCCTGAGGGAAAGGCAGGGAAGGAGCTGGCCTTAGGGACAAACGTTACCAGAGCCTCAAAAATGACCAGAGCTCTCCATCTCTCACCTCTACTTTTCCCTTTGAGCCAATTTAATTCTTTCCTACTGCCCTCAGCTGAGGAGTAGGGGTGGGGCATACCACAACACAGCAATTGGTATCCAACAGACAGATACCTACAGATAGATATGCCACCGGGAAGAGAAATAAGAAGTTTTCCTCCAACTCCAATTTGAAAGATCTCTGATTGGCCCACTCTCAGGTCATGTGACCATAGCTTGGGCCAATCACTGCAGCCAAGGGGATTAGCTATCATGATTGGCAGCTCCCTCAGAATCTGCTATTGCAGTGGAAATGGAGTAGTTTCTGGAAAGGGCACATTGGTTAGAACATATAGTGTCCCTGGAATAATTGCTGATGAGTGGCTACCACAGAGGGGGCAGAGGGATGGCAGGAGGCTCCAGGACTTTCTCCTCAGTTGAAGATAACCTTAGACTCTGGTCACCTTTTGCCGTGGGTTCCCACTCACATCAGGATTCACCTCCTCCCTAAAGCCTTTTCCTTAGCTATGTCCCCAGAAATCTCTCCCCCTCTCTTTTTGATGCTCACAAAATCAGACACCTCTCTTGTCACAGCTCTAATGATACATCTTTTCAACATTGGTTTCTCAGGCTCAACCCCAGCCTCCAGCTCCAGCCAAGCTGAACCCCCAGCGGACACACCAGGTAATACCACTGACGACACAGGCTATGGGGTCCCTGGGCCTGATGGAAGCTCCAAAGCCTGGAAATTTATTTTGTGTGGTGTGCCAACCAGCAACCTAAGTATCACCCAAGAGCTTGCTAGAAATGCAAATCTTGGGCACCACCCCGGAATACTGAGCTCAGGTCTGCATCTTAACAAGGTGAATCATGTACTTGTGAAAGTCTGAGAAATAATGTGGTTTGGGGAAGGAAGGTGGTTTGGGGTACAGAAACCACAGTGGAGATGGACTCCAGAAAGATGGTAACCAAAGCTAGGAGAGACAGCCTGCCTTCTGGGGGCTCTAGGGCTCCTCAGGCATTGGTCACTGATCATCATCACGTGACCGTGGCCTCTGATGAGAATAGAGTTATTTTCCTCATTCTGAGAATGAAGAAACAAAGGCCAGATAGAATGACAAATCTGTGGCAGAAGCACAACTAACACCTAATTAAAATTAAACCTTCGAGACTGTCTCTACACCTATTACCCAAGAGCATGACAGAGGCAGTAGTTTCCCAGTTTCTGAAAAAGCTAAGGAATGCTTTCTTCAAACAAAATACTGTGCGACACCCCGCACAGCACGAAGTGTGTGCAGGTGGACCTGCCCTGGCAGGTGGTGGGGTGGTGAGCTCAGATGCCTGCGTCTTACGTTCCTGCCCTTCCCATCCCTGGCTGTTCTCAATTACCACCTTGAACTCTAAGCTCCGGAGTTCTAAGGAATCCCCAAACTCCACCCACTCAAAAAAAAAAAAAAAACCCCATGTACCCTCTCATAGATGAGATCCCCCAAGGAGATGGAATAGGAGGAGGGACTGGGTGGGAGGCCAGGGGCTCAAGTAACCCAACAGTGCAGGCTTCGCTGAGGGAAAAGTATAACCAAGAGAAAGAGGCCAGGAAATGGGAATCAGGCCAAGTGCGGAGCTTCCCACCAGCCACCTCCTGATAGCTGGCAGGGCAAACCCGGGTCTCCCCCAGACTGCGCCCTCATCCCGTGGCACCCTCGGCACAGGAGCCGGGGAAGGGAGTATTGGAGAAACACTGTTCCCCCTGTCCTTCTGCCTCCCCAGCGCCTTTCCTCTGCTCCCAAGGTCTGCTTCTTTAACGTCTCCGTCATCTCTCCAGAGCCTCCTCTAGATCTTCTGCCACTGCCTAGGCTCATGCTACCACCGATTTTTTTAGTTTTATTGAATAACTTTTTTTTAATTGAAAAGTCATATAGTCACATCGTATACAATTAAATCTCCTTCTGAACCCCAATCTCCTAGTCTCTTCAGAGGTCTCCATTGTTAAGATGTATTTCTAGATCATTTCAGAGCCTTATAATGTATTTACAGGTGTCAGATATATTTGTGCATGTGTGTGTGTGTATGTGGGCGTGTGTGTGTGTGGGCGTGTGTGTGCACCCTTCTTTTAATTACATATATGGGAGCAATCTATAACATTTTTCTGAAACTTGTTTTTTCAACTTAACAGAACCTCTTAGTAATATTAACATACGTATATTATGACTGACTCCCATTTATTCCATCCTACAGATGTGCCTTAATTTATTTAACCAGACCTCATTAACAGATACTCCCATTCCTTGTTACTTCTTCCCTAAAATAGTGAGACAGTTTCCTAACTGGCCATTCCTTCTCCTTTCTATCCCTCCTACTTCTAGAGCAGGTCTGGGGTGCCTGGGTGGCTCAGTTGGTTAAGCATCTGATTCTTACTTTCAGCTCAGGTCATGATCTCTCATCGAGCCCCATATCAGGTTCTCGCTGGGCACAGAGCCTGCTTAAGATTCTTTCTCCCCTCTCTCTCTCTGCCCTCCTCCATTCGTTCACATGAATTCTCTCTCTCTCTCTCTCTCTATATATATATATACATATATATAATATATATACACATATATATACATATATATCTTATTTATTATATAAGAAAATGTAATAAAATATAATATATATTATAATAAAATATAACAAAATAAAATAAGAAGAGCAGGCATAATGACTTTTGTGTTTTGCCAGAGTACCCATCATGGCACTTAGGATGGCTCATCCAATAGGGTCAGTTCTGCTCCCTGAGAGGTGCTAAGTCCATTATGTGTCACATTCCATGAATGTTTACCAAATGAAAATGAGGGCATGCTTGAAGGGAAGGAGGAAGGGAGAGTAGAATGGAACCCCCCTAAGGGAAAATTGGAGAACAACCACTCCTCAGTTCTTTAGGCCTCACCTGGGATAGAAGTCAGAGCAGCTTAGATCCTTTCAAAAAAACAAGAGAAAGGCAGGGGCTGGCATACTTTTTACCAACCCTGCACATGTGTTCAAAACTCACCGTTGGCCACACACTGAAACATGCTCTCCTAAGGGTATGAGAAGCTGGACACTCTTCCTACGACTGCCAAGCAACAGCCTAGGCCCCCCTCTGACAGCAGCTCCGACAGCAGTGGAACAACTGAGCAGGACCAGGAGACAACAGACATGCTTAAGACTGGAAGACACCAGGAAGACACTGGATCTGACTCGGCTTCTGAGAGGCAAGCAGAGTATGACCTCATCACGCTGCAGAATGCACCTGCACCCGGGGCCCAAGACAACACGGTGTATGCACAAGTATTCCTCAACTTGCAGGTGAGCTCCTTTGGTCAGTACACCTTCCCTCCTCCTCCACTTCTAACACCATCCAACATCCTGGATGACTTAGTCCCTCCAAACCGGGAGACAGGACCAGCAGCACATGAGCAGGTAACTGTGGCTCTACTCATGTTTACCAAACATTGGGGTCCCTTGGAGTGAAATAGCTCATCCTTAGCTCCCAATCTTGGGGCATTAATAAGGGAGGTGCCCAGCAGCCAGAAGCACTGTCCCCACTGCACTAAGGCAGCCACCACCCTCTGTGTGAAATCTGAGCCTGTTGGGGCGTCCCCTCTCTTTAGGGGCTGAGGGTGGACAGCTCTCATCTGGTGTGTATGGACGGTCTGATGTTGGTCTGTTACAGGAAAAGATCCTAGCTCCTCAGCAGAAAGAAAGTTCAGCCACAATCTACAGCTGTATACAGACACCTCAGAAGGTGAGAACAATTCTCTCTGTATCCTGAGGCTCCTAAAGTAAGAAATTATTGTGGAGACCATTTTAACTGAAAGTCCTAGATTTCCATGGCAAAAAAGCTAGTCCTGCCCCCTCTCCATCCCTCTGACACACTCTGTGGTCAGCAGAGATGCTTACACAAATATTTCTGATTTACATCTGTTTGGCCGAAGGATGAACATTTCTAATTGAATTAATAATATTTTATACTGATTATCTTAACACTGGCTAGAATGAGAAGCTGTAAACACAAATACTGTATAATCTATATATATTTCTAAATCTATTTCCTTTTTATCTTAACTTTTTCTACAGCTAGTTTTTATTGCTTACTTTGCACCAGGAATTGTGCTAAATGCTTCACAAGTTGTTGATGTTGTTGTTGTTTTTAATGTTTATTTATTTTTAAGAGAGAGAGAGAATGAGTGCAAGCAGGAGAGGGACACAGAGAGAGCGAGACACAGAATCCGAAGCAGCTCCATGGGGGGCTCAAACTCACGAACCATGAGATCATGACATGAGCCAAAGCCGGATGCTTAACCAACTGAGCCACCCAGGCGCCCCCTAAATCTATTTCTAACCCATCTTAATCGACCGAAATGGCAGTTTCCCAAAATAACTAGAAATTAGGCAAGAGTCGAATTCCAAGATGTTTTGGAGAGTGTGCTATTAACTACAACATATTGGTTTGATTGTGATGTTAAAAGACCCATTAATGGTAGAATTTACCATTAAATGATAATAATAACTAATTTTAACATGAAATTTTACAGTTTACAGAACCTTGATATTCTTATGACACCTCTACAAATGTACTGTCATCCCGAAGCTGAGATCCAGAGAAGTAAATTTTGCCTAAAATTATAAAGATAGCAGTTGGACTTTCAGTATTAAAAAACACAAGGAGTTTTAAAATTATCCTGAGTAATCTTAAACAATTAGCCTTGACTTGAATATAGCTTTCTGCTCCACTGAAAACATTGGGTTCCTATATACTTTTGCTTTCAAATCTCCTCCAGAATTCACTCCCTGTTTTCCTCCTTGTTTTAACATGTTCAAACAAGATTTTTTTAATGTGTATTTTATTCATTTTGAGAGACAGAGAACATGCAAGCAGGGGAGGAGCAGAGAGAGGGAGAGAAAGAATTCCAAGCAGGCTCCAAGCTCAGCATGGAGCCCACTGTAGGGCTTGATCTCACGACCCTGAGATCCTGACCTGAGCCAAAACCAGGAGTCGGGTACTCCACCCACTGAGCCACTAAGGTGCCCTCCAAACAAAAATTTAAAAAAGAAAAACCCTCAAAGTTTTTCAGTTATGCTACTTCTCAGTGATTGATGAATCAATCAGTAGCTATTTATTGAACACCTTTTGTTTGCCCAGAACTGAGCTGAGTGACAGAGGGATTCATATATGTTTAAGGCACCATACTTAACCTTGAAGACCTGTTGCCTTATCTGGCTTTTAGTGGAGGAGTGGAGCCAATTCCATCACCTGGAAGGAGAATGAAAATACTCTACATACTACTTGTTATGGGCAGTTCCCAAGGGTTTTCCAGACATTGGAAGTAGAAGATACCTCTGCACTGAGGTAGAGAGGAAAGACTCCATGAAAAAAATATTTGGATTAGACCTTAAAAGATGGATAGAGAGGCACCTGGGTGTCTCAGTCAGCTAAACCTCTGACTTCGTCTCAGGTCATGATCTCGTGGTTTGTGGGTTTGAGCCCCGGATTGGGTTTTGTGCTAATGATGCAAAACCTGCTCAGGATTCTCTGTCTGCCCCTCTCTCTGGCCTCGCACTCTCTCTCTCTCTTTCAAATAAGCTTTTTTTTTCAATAATATTTTATTGTCAAATTGTTTTCCATACAACACCCAGTGCTCTTCCCCTTAAGTGCCCTCCACCATCACCACCACCTCTTTTCCCCCCTCCCCCTTCCCCTTCAACCCTCAGTTCTCAAATAAGCTTTAAAAAAATAGAATTTGCTCAGTAAAAGTTTGTGCAGTTCAACCATCATGGGCCTCCTGTCCTGTCTTGTGGAACGTGGCCTATGCTGAGCCAGTAAGGGACATCACCTATGGCCTTGAGGCCACACCTGTACTTTTCACTGTATTCTCTGGCATGGCCCTCTGTGTTTAGGCCAATACTGGTCAATTTTTTTTCTGGTCAATCTTCAAGTCAGGGGTATCAGTCCCTGCTCTGAGTTTCAGAATGGCCTGGAGTCACCACGTGTCCAGTCAGTCGTGCATGGCTCCCACATCACCCCAGGGACTCTGGACCCTTGCAACCACCCTCACCCACACCCTAAGTGGAAGGCAATACATTTCCTCAGCCAAGGACTTGCCAGAATTTATCCCTTGCCTTCAGAAGTTTCAGGACCAATCCTGATTCTGGGTTCCCTAAGGCTATCATTACCCACTTGACCGGGAACTTCTCACTTATTTTCTGATGCAAGTCTCTGCATGATATTTCAAAGGTTGATGCTACCATCAAGCTATTGCTGGCACCCAGCCTCCCCTACTCTCTGCACCAGCTCACACCCACCTGTTCCTCAGAGCCTTCCCTGAACACTCTCGGACAAGGAGTCCTCAGAGCCCTGGGAACATGAGGCCTAATGGTCTGGACCATGACTTTGATCCATAACCTCTGCCACCTGAAATATCTTTACATCAATGTTTGCCTGGCTTCTCCAGCTGGGCAGAGACCGAGTTCATTAGACCATAGCTTCCTGAGAGCAAGGCCTTTTATTGTCATTCTTGTATCTCCTCAACTTGATGCGCCAAACTGTCGTCTCTCTCTTTTACAGAGAGCTTGGCCAACTTCCCGTTAGGAGAGTCCCCATAAATGCCTGCCATCAGCTTGACGGGTTGCTCCTTTGCTGGGCCAACCCATATGAGTCAGCCTCTCCATCATGGGCCAGTCTTAGCCTGGCCTTACCTCCCTCTCTCACCAGCACAGAGGCGAGGAAGCCAGGACCGCCCAGACTTTATTAACCATATGCTTGCATGTCTTTTGACTCACAGGTGGTGCCACCACCGCAACAGAATGATCTGGAATCTCCTGAAACCTCTACCTATGAAAATTTGACCTGAAAAGAAAACCAGCTGCTGCCTCTCTCCCCGTGGTTGGAGAGGCTTCTGGACGGCGTAGGGCCTGGCGCTCCTACAGACAAAGCACTTCAGAGCTGCATTCAGGGTCTCAGACATGCCTGGACTTAATCCCCCCCCACTTCCTTTCACCCTTATAACATCCCAAGCCTGTGAATAGATCACACACAGGCTCCTTGGAGTCCCTGACCTTCAAGATGCCCCCGCTCCATCCGTCTCCACGCATGCTCAGTCTCCCCTCTCAGTTCAGATGCACCACCACAGAGCTTTGCCAAGGCTGGCCACATGGTTGAAAGGGCCCTGGACCTTCACACCATCTTCTAAACAGGTGCTAAAATGAATCCAATAGATATTCTCACTCATGGGCACAAAGATCTGTGTAAAATCATGTGCACTGCAGAATCTTTTAAAATAAAAGGACAGAGGGGCACCTGGGTGGCTTAGTAGGTTAAGCAGCCAACTTTGCTCAGGTCTTGCTGTTTACGAGTTGGAGCCCCACCCACGTCAGGCTCTGTGCTGACAGCTCAGACAGAGCCTGGAGCCTGCTTCAGATTGTGTGTATCCCTCTCTTCCTGCTCCTCCACCACTCATGCTCTGGCTCTGGCTCTCAAAAATAAACATTAAAATTTTTAAGTAAAAGGACAGAAATAACCTACATGTCCACTTAGGAAGAATCTGGCTAAATGTATGATGGCGTGTCCAGGCAACAGCAAGCGCTCCCATTTTTGTAAAGAAAGGAAAGACTAATATGTGCCAATATGGAACGAACTCTAAGAACAGAAAGAACAGAAGTCCAACACAGTGTGTATCACATGCAACCAGTTGGATAAAAAAGAAATGTATATCAGGGCACCTGGGTGGCTCAGTCAGTTAAGCAGTCAACTCTTGATTATGGCTCAGGTCATGATCTCATGGTTTGTGAGTTCGAGCCTCACTTTAGGTTCTACTCTGGCAGCATGGAGCCTGCTTGGGATTCTCTCTCTCTCTCTCTCTCTCTCTCTCTCTCTCAAAAATAAACTTTAAATTCTTTTTTTAATTTAAAAAAGATCAGTGGCTGCTTCTGGGGAGTGACCTGGGTTATTTTTACTATATACTTTTTTGTACTATGGATTTATTTTCTTAATCATACGTGTGTATCACTTTTTTGATATCTTTTTAAGGGATTAAAATGCCCCTTCCGGGGCACCTGGGTGGTTTAGTCAGTTAAACGTCCAGCTTCAGCTCAGGTCATGATCTCACGGTTTGTGGGTTTGAGCCCTGCACTGGGCTCTGTGCTGACAGCTCAATGCCTGGAGCCTGCTTCGGATTCTGTGTCTCCCTCTCTCTCTGACCCTCCCCTGCTCACACTGTCTCTCTCACTCAAAAATAAATAAAAACCAATAAAAAAATTTTTAAATGCCCCTTCCACATAAGCTTCCCATATTTACCCAAAAGAACTTCCTTCCTTATTGTCGGGTCTGGATGTAGAGCAGCATAGCATTTCCTCTCCCCAGACTGTAGCTCAGCCTTCTCCCCTTCCTTTGAGTTGTACTACCCTTGGCTTGTCTTCATGATACTATAGTGGACATTTGTGTCATACGCATCTTGAAGTCATTTTTTTTATTTGTTTTAAGTTTATTTATTTTTGAGAGAGAGAGAGAGAGAGCCCAAGCTGGGGAGGGGCAGAGAGAGAGAGGGAGACACAGAATCCAAAGCAGGCTCCAGGCTCTGAGCTGTCAGCACCTGAGCTGAAATCAAACACCCAACTCACTGTGCCACCAAGGCACCTCAAAGCCCATTTACATGTTGGAAGTCTGCCATCATACTCTCTGGCACGTGGCCTGTGGAGTCAGTAAATCTCCTGCGTCCTACAGTAGGTACTCTTAGGGGCCAAACAGCGCTTTGTACACAGCAGGAGCTTAATTACTGCTCGTTCACTGGCTGGTCACTGCATGGATAATTATCCTTGTAAGACATTATTATAGATGCTCAGTAAAGACACATAATATGATGAAGCATCCAGAATACGGCATCCCCAAAAGCCCTGGGCCCATAGGGCCTCTTCTGCTCCTTAGATAAATCTGGCCAGCTCAGCATCTACACAACTCAGGATGCATGAAAGGCCAGATCAATGGTGAGTGTCTTTGGTGTTCATCTGAACTGTTCCAACAGCCATCATTTCCTGCTCCCTCTGCTTCCAAACTCCTGATACTGCAACTCAGCTCCCAGGACACGCCCCAGGATCCCCCCCATACTCTTTTTGCATATGTTTTCCTGGTTTTTACCCATGACACGTACTCCAAAATGTGGTCTGTCCACATTTGTCTCCAGGAGGAAGCCAGCTGACGAGTCACACAGCTCCCAGGGAACAGGGATCAGGCAGGACATGAGCAAATGCATGCTGTGGCTCTGCCCCATGAGACTGAGCGGCCCTGGACCTGGGAATCCTGGGATCATCTGCTCCAGTGTGAACAAGGCTGGGAGACACTGATAGTTTACAAGGAATCTAGACTCCTCTCCAGCAGGAATTAAATAGACATGTGTTTAGTGATGGGCATAACTGCCCTTTGGCTATGATAGAGAGGAAAAGTACAGAATCCAGAGGGGACACCTTCAGAAAAGAAATCCAGAGTGGGGTCATTGAAGAACCAGGCTCCATATACAATAGCCACTGTTGGGGGTCTCTGGTCTCTGAGTAGAACCTCTTCCCATTCACCCTCATCCCTTTCCTGGGCTCAGGCCGAGTCTCAGGCCTGGCCCCCACAGCCTCGTGTGGAAGAGTCTGGCCTGCAGACTCCGGGGAGCCCAACAGAATGTCTAGTTCCCAGCTGCTCGGCTGGCTGAGTCCTCCCTCCACCATGTACTGCAGGGAGCACTCCCCAGCACTCCGAACTTAAACAGAATATGGTTTCCAATTGTGAAGAATTTGTGAAGAAGCTAAAACAGATTTCTAATAATGTGTTTTTAATCAATAATGTGTTAATAATCAAACATCATACTGTAGACAAAACTGCTCTCACTGCCCAGTTCTTGGGACAGCATGGGCTCAGGGTGATGTTTCCACTCAGAGATGGGTTTACTTTGCACCATCTGCTCTCACTCCTGCACTGTCCCTGGTAACCAAGAGGCCAGAAGCAATATGGTTTAATATGCAGTCGGGGGAGGTTTTCCTCTGCATTTGAGGAAAGCCTAGGTCTGGTCCCTTGGAGAACCTGCCAGCAGCTCATGGGGTGAAGCTGTTTCTCTTCCTCTGAGTCACCATTACCTTCCTTTCCCATTGGAAGATGGGTCTGGGTAAGGGGAGGGTCTAGAAATGTTGTCATCTCAGATTAAAGAAGAGGAGAGATGAGTAACACTTTAGAAATCCAGGAGAAGGGATCTTGATGCTAATAATAACAACACTCTGAATTTGCATAGCATTTGAGAGACTTGCTGTGTGTCCATGGACCTGCTTTGCAGTCTTTTGCGAACTGCCTCTCCACCCATTCATGTCCAGTCTGTAAGTTGAGAGACATTATTTAACAGTCTTGGCTGAGAGAAATCGTTTTCAAAACAAGATATGGACCTGAGCAAACTCCCATATCCTCTCCAGGCTCCACCATTCTGGAGACTCATGTGGACCATCCACGGGGCTGAGGCCCAGAGCAGATGCTGGGACATGAGAGGGGAGGCAGCGGCAGCAACTAGGAGTATACACTGAAGTTCTCCAGCTCCCTGCGGCTCAGCCGGGCAGGGTTTCTTCCAACCTGCGGAAGAAGAGAAGAATTTCGAACCCTTCCATAGGAGATCCCCACAGCACCCTGGTGAGGTACGAAGTATTACCCCCACTTTACAAATTTAAAAAAATGAAGCTTGGAGTGGTACAACAAATAACTCAGGGACACCAGCTAGTATGAAGTAAAGGAGGGGCTTGAATCCAGTTCTTCTGGCTCCAGTTCTAGTGGTTTTTTTAACCACGCCACAGTTCTTCAAGACCCCACCCTGGATCGCGTAGGCCCGCTCAGTGTCCTCTACAACGCTGGACTGTCCAGTTGGCATTAACGAGGGGCTTCAGCTGAAGTGCTAGGAATCCCAGCAGACAGCCACCTGCCTTCTCCCCATGACCGCTGGCAGCATCTTTACTGGAACAGCCTGGTGTACCATTAGGCCAGTGGTTGGGCGTGCCCTCCATGCCTTCATTTCTCGGAGTATAAATGGGAAGTATAATTACACCTACCTCCATAGGTGGTAGATAATTTACTTGATGAGATAATTTACTTGAAGCCACTATCAGGCTACAATATACATAATACACCTCCAATACACCCTCAACTGTTGAGTCCCTACTTCCCATTCCTTAAATGGCCTGATGGGAATCAATTCAACTACCAGGATCATTGGTTACTTTACAGTGTCACCCCCAGTAGCAGCTTAAGATGACCTATGTCCTAGAATGGTTCCTAATTACTTGCTAACTTTAGAAATCATTTAGATTGACTTATCCTCCCTTCTCCACACTTCTGCCTTACACATCGTTGGAAAGGAGAGATGTTCAATGTACAGCCCACAACTAGCCAGAGGACAGCCCTAATTAAAATCCAAGCTCCCTAGTAGGAGTCCAACACCAACACACAATATGACCTTGAATTAGACCCTCACTTCCCTTGGACCACAGTTTCTTTGTCTCTAAAATGAAAATTTGGATTAGAAGATCCCTAAAATCTCTACAACTCTGAGACTCTATGCATGACTTTCTCACAAGTGTACAACTTCAAGGCCATTCTCTGGGCACTAAACCCATTCAGAAGACGCTCCAGAATCTTACCTCTTCATAGATAGTCTTATTGAGGGAAGATCTTTTGTTCTTCTTGGATTCAGACTGGAAATTCAGAAGATAAAGAGTGCTTAACTTCAAGTTGGGAAATGTCCCACTCCTAACTGATGTGAGGCCCCCAAACAGAGCTTTGAACCCACAGCCAGAGGCAAATAGGATCTCCTACCCCATGATGTGTGGTTTCCATAAGAAGGCACAATACATACTTCTGTGTGACATGACATATCTGAACTAAACTCAGAATTTAGTATCCCACACCCACATACCCTCATGCCCACACATATACACATTCCCAGCACATACACACATGTCCTCAGACAGACCTGATACAAATACCACTTCTGACCACGCATCTCACCAACACATAGCAAATACACACATCCCTAGCATAAGCAATTCTAGCACACCCAGAAGAACTGGCCATAACACGTACCCTGACCCTGATCGTGGTGAAACACTGGAATAAGAGGCACTTTCAGTAGGATGTAGAGCCTCCAAAACAACACCAAGCATGTGACTCTGGTGCCTGGGACCATCCACATGTCCATATAACTGCATATAACTTCAATAAAAATATCTCTTGTGGTGGAATCCAAGTTGATTGAATGACTTGTTGGAAAGAGAGTGACTAAAAAAGCCTTAAAACCTGTTTTAAACCTCTCCCCCATTTGACTCTGACGGGCATGTACTCAACACTTCTACAATTTGGCATATCCCCCATTTCCCATGGGGAATACTACCAATACTACTGTGTTAAGTTACTGTCTTCACACTGTGACTCCAGCCTTGGAAATACCATTCTTCTGACCCCTCTCCCACCCAAGGTGAAGAGACGACCATGGGCACCAGGTACATATAAGAGCTTTGAGCTCAGCTTGGAGCAGGATTCAAGGGGACCATGAGCCCAGAGCCCCCCACCGGCAGATGACCGACCAGAACCTTTTTCTGGTTGCTGAAAGCCACCATTGTGTCTCTTTAGGTCCAGGCTCTCCTCTGGCTCTGGGCTATATTCTCCCACCTTGGAAATCCCTCTAGTGTCTCTCACCACTATAGCCTCAGCTGACTATTGAGGACTCCATGGTCCCCACACACAAGCGCTACCTTTCTGTCTCTAACTGTACTTACCTCACAGAAACTCCTAGAGACTCTTTTAATCCACTGTTCTCTTAGTCACCGACATGTTCTTTTTCTCCAAATAGAACCAGAAAGGCATTTCTAGTTGGCCCATTAAAATTTAAATAGAGGGGTGCCTGGGTGGTTCAGTCAGTTAAGCATCTGACTTTGGCTCACGTCATGATCTCACGGTTCATGGGTTCAAGCCCCGCATCAGGCTCTGTGCTGACAGCTAGCTCAGAGCCTGGAGCCTGTCTTTGGATTCTGTGTCTCCCTCTTTCTCTGACCCTCCCCTGCTCATGCGGTCTCTCTCTCTCTCTCAAAAATAAATAAAATATTTTTAAAAAATTTTTTAATTTACATAGAGCCCTTTAACCCAAGCAGCTCAGATACACACAACAGAAGACAACTCACAGGGAAGCACACACACACACACACACACACACACACACTCGGCAAATGCACACCTGCCTGTGCACATGCAAAATACACACCTGCACCCACAGCACCCCCTGGAGAAAGAGACTTACCTTCCGGGAAGGCTGCACCAACGCATACAAGGTATTTGTTTCTTGTGAGGTGGAAGCAGAAGGCTAATGAGAAGACAAGGAAGAGTATTTCAGAAGCAGGGATCCAGCACAATCCTAGGGAGGGACGTCACCTCTTCCACCGCCCCGCCAATTCCTCCCAGACAGAGCTCACAATATTAGTCAAAGGAGCCCCGGACTCGTCAGGAGGTCAGACAGCCTGAATGCTAACCCTGCTGTGTCAATAAAGAGAGTTGCTATTCGTTCAGCACCTACTGTGTTCTGTGGTCTCCCCCGACCCTTAAAATACACCTAACGATACGAATGACCACCACCTACCCCATTGTCCAGATGAGGCTCCTAAAGGATAAATTGCCCAAGTCAGACAGTATAGTCACAGCAGAAGCAGAACTTACACCCCAGACTCTCCGCAGTGCCTTCCTCTACACCTCAAACGCCCCCCTTTGGCAACACGTCTTCCTTGTCCGCACCTGAACCAGGTGTCCTCAGAGGCAGGTAAGCAGCCTCCTTATAGAACTCAGGAGGGAGAGGCTCTTAGATTCAACATCTCGGTCTGGAATGAGCTCTTCCTTGCGTTTATTCAGATTCCTTTTGTGGGAACCCGGTGTGGCTAAAGCCAGAAAACTGCCACTTACATCATACATCTCTCTTTCAGGCTCTTTGACTTTGACCCACGATCCATGAATCACATTATCTCATAGGGAACAGGACGAGGCAACCCCCAACCTGGGGATTCCAGAGTGGCCATGAGGGTTGAGCACCCCCCTCCCCCCTCCCCTCCTCCTTCCTCTGTTCCTCTCTTCACTGTCCTCCTTCCCCTCCAATCCGTTCACTTTCTCCTCTTCCTCCTTCTCTTGATCCCTCTCTGAAGCCTATCACCATCCCCCAGTGATTTTCTCTGCCCTGCAGCTTGGCCACCAAATCCAAGAGGTTGCTCCTTCAGGACGTAATTCTTTAAAAAACAAAAACAATAAGGGGCACCTGGGTGGCTCAGTCGGTTAAGCCTTTGATCCTTGATTTCGCCCCATGTCATGATCTCACAGCTGGTGCGTTTGTGCCCTGCATCCGGCTCCATGCTGACAGTGAGGAGCCTGCTTGGGATTCCCTCTCTCCCTCTCTCTCTGCCCCTCCCCTGCTCGTGTTCTCTCTCTTTCCCTCTCAAAAATAAATAAACATTTTTTAAAGAATCTGTTTTAATTTTTTAATTTTTAATTTTTAAAAATTTTAAGTCATTTTTATCAGAAATTTTTCATCACTGGTCACCTAGAGGCAGGCAGTGTTTTCCCTGAGAGAGATACCCTGGCGTAAGTTGCAATGTCATTTTAGCTGCCAAACTTAGAGATGTTTCTCCAGTTTAATGGCTGAATTTCTACAATCCCGAATGTTAGAGATGGGGAGGGGCAGGTGGAGGGGAGGCTCAGAAGCCCTTTAGCTCAGCTTTGCCAACGAACCGACTCTGTGGCCTGGAGCATATTAGCTAATCCGTGTCTGTTTCCTCATCTGGGAAATGGAGGTTGTATTAGACCCACTTCATGAGGCTGTTTGTGAGATTCATTAAGGAAATAGACATAGGGGTGTCTGGGTGGCTCAGTTGGTTCAGTGTGTGACTCTTGGGCTCAGGTCATGATCTCACTGTTCATAAGTTCAAGCCCCACATAAGGCTCTGCAGTGACAGTGTAGAATCTGCTTGCAATTCTCTCTCTTTCCCTCTCTCTGTCCCTTCTGGGCTCTCTCTCCCTCTCCCTCTCTCTCTCAAGTAAAATTAACTTTGAAGAAATGAAAATAGAGGGGCGCCTGGGTGGCTCAGTCAGTTAAGTGTCCGATTTTGGCTCAGGCCATGATCTTGAGTTTTGTGGATTTGAGCCCTGTGTCATGCTCTGTGCTGACAGCTCAGAGCCTGGAGCCTGTCTTCAGATTCTGTGTCTCCCTCTCTCTTTGTCCCTCCCCTGTTTTCTCTCTCTCTCTATCTCTCAAAAACGAAATAAAACGTTAAAAAAAATAAATATTAAATAAAAAATATAAAAATGAAAATAGACATAGTAAGCACTTAATAAATAAATGTTCTTGTTAGGTCATAATAAGAGAGAACAACCCAGATCGATTCTTTCCTGAAAAGAGATATACTAAGGAGCACAGTTTTTTTAAATCTGTAAGGGTTTAAGAAGCCGGGTGCCCTGACCAGCCCCCTCTTCCTCCTGACGACCCGGTCACAGGTCACACCTGCTGCCGGGCACGGAGACAGAAAGTGCCCGCGTCCGACTTCCCGGCTCCGGTCAGCTCTGCCAAGATAACCACACGGATCTTTCAAACAACCTATCGCAGCTCAGGCCATGCTGTCTCTTAGTCTCCAGGCGCACCGAGCTCTTATTTCCTCATTCAAAAGTGAGAGCTTCTGAAAAGCACGAGGAAGCCCCACAGACAGGTATGGAACGGCTTCGAGAAAGCAGAATGGTACCTGGGATTGGATCACGGAGTAGATGGTGCTCCCTTCTCCAGGGGGATTCAGCTTCTGCTCCTGCACAAGAAATAGTAAAGGAGGAGGATGGGGGGCGCCTGGATGGCTCAGTCTGTTGAGCTTCTGACTTTTAATTTTGGCTCAGGTCATGATTTCACAGTTCATGAGATCAAGCCCCGCGTCAGGCTCCACACTGATGGCACAGAGCCTGCTTGGAATTCTCTCTCTCCCTCTCTTTCTGCCCCTCCCCCACCTGCTCTCTCCCTCTCTCTCTCTCTCAAAATAAATAAACATTAAAAAGAGAGAGAGAGAAAGAGGGGTGCCTGGGTGGCTCAGTCAGTTAAGTGTCCAACTCAGGTCATGATCTCATGGCTTGTGAGAGCGAGCCCGGTGTTGGGCTCTGTGCTGACAGCTGGGAGCCTGGAGCCTGGAGGGATTCTGGGTCTCCCTCTCTCTCCCCCACTTGCCCTCTGTCTCTCTCTTTCTCTTTTTTTCTCTCAAAAATAAACATTAAAAAACATTTTAAAGAGGGGCTCCTGGGAGGAAGTGGTCATTAATCACCCCAGGATGGGAAGAAAAGAAAGAGTCAAACTGGAGTCGTTAAGCGTCATATGCGAGGAACCACAGGTGTGAAGGGACCCCACCAAGTGACCCTGTCCAGGGGCTCTCCTGTCACTTGCTGCACTTTGGTAACTTAGAAACCTGCCTTTGCCACATCACCACTGATACTGGGCTGAGCTCTGAGTAGGGCTGTGTTCGGAGCCTAACTTCAGGGCCTTGAAACCCGGAGGTTTTCACTGTTTTAAAGCCCCCTCCCTAGATCCAGCCTTGGCAGCCAGTTTGCCCTTGGCCTCCAGCCAGCTTTGGGGCAGCTACAGAGCTGGGGGAAGCCCTGGACACAAGGCCAAAGGGATGTGGCTTGCCTGGTCCCCTCCTGCCCACAGGAGACTGGCTTGAAGGAGTTTCACGCTGCCCCCTCCTGACTGCGTACTGCCAGGTCGCCTCGGATGGGGAGCAGGAGGAGGCGGCAGGATTCGCTGGACAAGGAAGAAGCTAAGAGGAGCAGAAAAATAGCAGCCGCCCTTGGGGCTAGAGTGGCGGGCACCTGGCAAGAAACAGTTCCCTGCTTTTCTGTTCTGCCCAGACCTCAGTGAAGCGTCCCCAGAAAGGTCAGACCCGGGCCCCAGAGGAAGACCTCATGAACTTGAGATTTGGACCTTGGGACAGAACCCGGGAGCCAGTGGGGAGAAGCCAGCAAGGGATGAGATCCCAGAGGGAGGAGCTCCTGAGTCAGAAGCAGAGAAGCAGGCCTGAATCTCCCAAGAGGTTTCTTTTATTCTAAATGGTTATTTTCCTCCGTTCTCCTTCCTAGAGCTTAACCGAAAGGAAAGGCAATTTATCCGGAGCATTTGGGCTCCAGTGGCGGTAGTTAGATGCACTTGCGCTCAGGAATTTGTCCCAGCGCCTGTAGCGATGGGAGAAACAAAGACCCTTTGTGTTTCACTCCCGGTTATTCCGCTGCTGAGCAAGAAAACAGGGGGGTGGGGAGCTGCCCGAATCACAGTTCCCACCGAGCCCAGACCTGAGGGAAGTGGCTTCTCGGTTCCCCGAGGCTCACGCCAGGGACAGAGCAGACAAGCCCGGCCCCTGCGACTTCCTGCTTCGCCTCGCAGGCCGAGCACCGGGAATGCGGATGGAAGGGGTCCCTTCCTCTCCCCCACCCGCCCTGCCCACTGGGCGGCTGGGTTAGCCGCTGCCAGCTGCCCTTCCCCCGGGTCCGTCACCACTTCCGCACCGTCCAGGGGCAGAGCAACAGGCGGCCGCCTGCACCTTCCGCGGGTCCCTCCCCGGCTCCCCCGCCGCCCCCTCTGCTGGTGCCGGGAGGAGGCGGCCCGAATGGGCTCCCAAGGAGGCTCACACCGGCTCCTCAGCTTCGTGCTGACCTGCCTCCCTTCTTAGCCCCTCACCCAGACTCAGGCCTCTTCCCAAAATGCAGACACTGAGCCAGCTACCACGCTCTTAAGCTTTGGCTGCTCCGGCTGGCATCCTCTGCAGCCTGGGCAACAATCAAGGGACCCAGAAGAGTAAACTTGGACTTGCAAGGACACGAGAATTGGTGCCCAGGCACAAAATACGAGAAAGCTGGATTCTCCCCAGGGCTTAGCCCGGCTGCAGGGACTGGGCGGAAATGAGGACGCGGCGCCCCCTGGCGAAGCAAGGGCTGCATTCGGCCCCCTGCTGGGGGGTTGTCGGGCTCCATCCTTCTCAGGTTTTCTCTTGTTTTCTGCTTTTCCTCCACAGCCAGAGCTAGGAGGCTGCTGGGGAAGACAGACGGAAAGGCTGCGGATCCCTCGGACAGGGCACTAATGTCCCTGCTCCTGGTGGCCATCCTCCGGAGAAGCATTTCCCAGGCTCGTGAAGAGGGACCCCGAGCCCTAGGGCACCGTACTTGATTCGTCGTGATTTGCACGTTGTTGACGTCTTCATAAACTGTCAGAAATTCCTCTGCGCTGGCCTCTGTGAGAGAAAAGCAGCAGGGACAGAGATGCAGAGACCTCCACAGGCTGTCCCCTTCAGGCTACTGCTTCTCTCCAGAAAGGAGGCAGCTTGGTGCTCTCCCCGGAATGCCCACGGAGCACAGGACCAGCAACCACCCCACAAACCTACTGCATCAGGCCGGGCAGGCCCCCACCAGACCAGCCCCCAGCAGGCAAATTGGCACGTTGGCCTGTAAACGCCTCGAGGAACCCCAGGAGGCGCGAGATGGGAGAAAGTCGGGCAGCACTGTTTCCCCTCTGCCTCCCCCCCCATCCCCCCACCCCCCCGCACATGCGCACACACATCCCAACGCTCCAGCAAAGAAGCAGGTGCTGGGCTCCCAGGCGCATGCGGTGGGGATGTCAGGTCGGGCAACTGCACGTCCTGGGGGCCCCCCACTTACGTGACTGCTTCCTCTTCCTCCTCCACACGCAGAGGCCGATGAGGCTGCCCAGGAACAGTGTGATCAGACAGACCACGATGACCACCAATGAGAGCAGAAACTCGCCTTCTAAGGACATGCAGAGCATGAAGCCTGAGCTCTCAGCCTTCCCCTCCTCCTTTCCCGCCTGTCTGCCACAGGACTTGCCTCAGACCCCACTCCTCTCTGAGGTCCCGTTGAGTTCATCAGCAAGGTGGTCTCTCTTCGAAGTTGGGTGTCCCCCCCCCCCCCCCCCCCCCCCGCCCAAGTGACGCTCAGAGCATGGACACTAATGTCTGACATGGCTTGGCTCTGTGGCCTTGCGCCAAGTCCCTTAACTTCCCTGAGCCTCCATCTTCTCACTTATAAAAGCAGAAAATGTGGGGGCACCTGGGGGGCTCAGTCAGTTAAGCCTCTGACTTCGGCTCAGGTCATGATCTCACTGCTAGTGGGTTCGAGCCCCGCATCAGGCTCTGTGCTGACAGCTCAGAGCCTGGAGCCTGCTTTTGATTCTGTGTCTCCCTCTCTTTCTCTCTCCCTCCCTAGCTCACATTCTTTCTCTCTCTCTCAAAAATAAATAAACATTTAAAAAAGGAGATAATGTTATCTACATATCTACATGATCTAATATATACAAATCATCTGGCACACGTATGTTACCTCTGTCTCTTCCCTTCTTAACCCAACAAAACGTATTGCACCCACTATGTTCCGGGAAATTCTCCCATTTCCCCTTCCTGCCACTGCTGCCTCCGTTGCTCTTCCTCACTTGAACTTCTACATTTAACGTCTGGGTCACACACGTAGCCTGATGTGTAAGCCCACTGTCCTCTTCACAACCATGACCTCACCAGCAGTCCTGGGGGGTGCCTGTTTCCATCCCCCATATCACCCAGTAGAAAACTTGAGGCTCTGAGAGGTTAGGGAAACCGCCTGAGATCACAGAGCTAGTGAATCCTGAAACCATAGCTGACATGACCCAAAAGCGCTGTCCCTGTCACTCCAAATCGTTTCAGCTCACTCCTTTCTTTCTTTCTTTCTTTTTTTTTTCTTTTCTTTTTTTTTTTTTTTTTTTTTTTTTGCCCAGGAATTGGCTGTATCTCTAAGGACAGGGACAGCAGATAGGTTTTTGCCTACAATGCCCATGCTGATGACACATTACGTCTTTATTTATCTGATAAAAATTGGTGCAAACTTAACTCAGGGTAACTCTTAGGATGAGCATAAGCAATAAACCAAGAACTCTTCCAGGACCCCCCCCCCCATCACCCTGGTGTCCCCATGCTCCGGGGCACTGCTCTTATCTCTTGGGGGAACTACATGGCCTGGGGGGTTATTACTCGGGAGGAGGAAGCAGGTTCTCCAACAGTCTCTCAGAGGAAGGAGGTGATGATCACCAGCCATGGCAGGGCTATGACTCATCAAACAAGCATTCCCTAAAATGTAGGAAAAACTCACATCTCCTGGGAGATTCTTGGTGGGGATAAAATTCTTCCCAGACTAAGATAGGCTTGGTTTATGGGAACTGTGTGCCCAGAGACCAGGACTGCCCCAAGGAGATGCTGCAAGGCACTTGAGGAGGCAGCCAAGGGATCTCGTGCCCAAGTATCTCCGGCAGGAGCCTGGTGATGGGGCCCAACCCTTTCAGCCTCTCTTAGAGTCCAGAGTGCTTCACTTACGCATGGAGTGCTTCACGTCGCTCGGACAGTGCTGGGTGAAGGTGTGGCTCACCCAGCTGACCAAGTTGCTGACATTGCAGGTGTATGTGTGTGAGCTGTTGGCATCAATCTGGTCCTCCAATTTGCTGAGATTCCTTGGTGTCTGGATCAGCATACCCTCTCTATACCAATCATAGCTCACATTACCACCACTGATGATGGAGCAGGACAGAGTCACTTGGCACCTCCCTCCGTCCAGCTCCTTCTGTTCCTCTTGTATGTGGAGCTTCCCTACATGATCTGGAAGCAGAGATTCTGATCAGAAAGGCACTGGAAATAAAGGCCCTCCAGGAGTCAGAGGGGCAGGCTGAGCTGTTCTGGGAACTCACCAAATACAGAGACCCGGAATTTGTGGCACTCAACATCTCCACTCTCATCAGTCACCTCGAAGATATACAAGCCGCTGTCCCGCTGATGAGCTGCCTGGATGATAAGGCTAAAGTTCGTGGTTATAAAATTGAACTTCTTGTTGATATGATTCAAAGTCCAATCTTCATATTTGCAACAAGGAGAGTTATACTTCCATTTCAGTATCGAGGACACTTTGAAAGGTGTGCCCACCAGCTCCTTCCACTCAACAGAGTATATGTTGCTTGTCTGTATCCGCGGAGGGTGTAACTCGAGACACGCTCCTGAGAGTCCAACCACGTGTTCAGCAGAATCTAGGAATTCTAGAAAAGAGAACCCAGGCTGGAGGAGGTAGGAAGGGTTCAGCCCTGAGCACTGTGGGCAATCGGATGTGACTTCCCTTGAGCTAAGAGGATGGGGCACGTATGAGGAGCCCAGAGCCTAAAAGAGCCTGAAAGCACACGACCTCCCCCGGCCTCCCCTCTCCCCCAGCTCGGCACCCCTTGTTTGAAGGAGCCCCCCAGCCAGTAATCACAGCTAAAACCTCTGGACTCCTTCCTGTGGGGCAGCAGATTTTAAATACGTCACATGTTATAACTATATAGAACTACATGTTTTAACAGTGACCTTATGAGAGTTTATCCCCATTTTAAAGGTGAAAAAAAACTGAGTTTCAAAGAACTTAAAAGTAACCCAAGCTACACAATGAAAAAGATGAGCTTGAAATCCAGTCGATTTGTCTTTACAGGATGGACACTTAACCACAAGGTTATAAACGTCGTATCTGATGTGACTCCCCGCCTGAGGCACTGAGTGGCCAGCGGCGACTGCTGGAAATTCTGACGGGCCAGACCCAGTAAGACTGACCTTCCGAGCTGAATAGCATAGTTCGCTCCGCTGGCCTCCCGCAGAGCGAGATGCATAACCCTCTCTTGTAGCACTGGGCCCATCAAACTGTGGTCATTCTTATTAATATGTTTGCCAATTTTCTAGTCCTCAGAAATTCCCCAGAGGGATTGCTCCCTAAAGAATAATTAGAGGGGCTCTGGGGTGGCTCAGCCGGCTAAGTGTCAACTTTGGCTCAGGTCGTGATCTCATGGTTCATGGGTTCGAGCCCTGCATCGGGCTCTGTGCTGACAGCTCAGAGCCTGGAGCCTGCTTCAGATTCTGTACCTCCTTCTCTCTCTGACCCTCCCCTGCTAGCACTGACTCTCTCAGTCTCTCAAAAATAAATAAAAAACATAAAAAGTAAAATAAAATAGAAGGAATAATTAGAGAAAAATAAAAGTACACCGCCTTGGTATATCCCAGCATTTGTCCTAATTATCAATTAACTAATTGCTAATTAGTGGAGGTGTGACAGGGCTGCTTGCTGGTGCCTACCCCAGGAAAGCCTAGTGTTGTCCAGGAAGAAAACCGGAAGTTCCAGGGGCCAATTCTGGCAGGGCAGCTATGTGGCATGGCCCCGGGGATGCAGGAAATAGAAAGGTCTGCTAGAGAGGGTCAGAAATAATTTGGAAGAGAGACTAAGAGACAGGGATTGTTATACAAACAACTCTGTTAACACAGAGGGCATTGAGGGGAGAGTAATGGAGGAGATTTTCAGATGTCTACATGCATTATAAACGCGCTCACTCCCAACCACGCCTTCGCCTTGCCATTTCCTCAGGAGTCGGAGTAAATAAAGAAACTTTCATTACTATTTGGTTGATAGACTGTGTTTCTTTGCTCTTGACACTCCTAAACCTGAAACACACAGGGTTCCAGGACAACCGGCCGGCTCGGTCAGTAGAGCATGCGATTTCGGAGCTTAAGTTCAAGCCCCGTGTTGGATGTAGATATTACTTTTATTTTTAATCTTTAAAAAAAAACAAAAATGAAGAAAACACACGGGATTCCTATTCCTGTTCTCATGATTTGAACTGGCTCTGCTCATTGTCAAACCGGAAACAGACACCGTGCTTTTGTCTCCCACGGTCCTATGTGGGAGCCCAGGCCAACCTATGAAACATGGCACAGAGATTCTGAGAGCAATCCCCACTAGTTACAATCCCCAGTGTAACCAGGGCCCTGAAGAGTTGAGGCCTCTTTGCATTTGTGTTCTGAGAGCAGAACATTTATTTCACAGCATATATTGAAGAGTTAAGGCAAATAATCATCTAAAGAATTCTAATTCTGATAATGGAAGACCACATTAATACATGCTGATCAACCCGCCCACAAAAAATACCCAAGAAAGAAACGAGCAAAATATAAAAGCACGTTGCTGAAGGCATCAGGGAGCTAATAAAGCAGTAAAATATTATGGGGCCAAGATCTAGAAGAAGGAAACTCAGAGAGGTAAGACCAGCGTTTTTTATTCCTGTTCCCTGGGGGCTTACAAGAAACTCAGGGATCAAGGAACTAAAGGAGCATGGAGTTCAAGGACCTCGTGCTGAGAAGGGGGTATCCCTGAAATCCACCAGATTTGGGGATAGTACCCTGAAGAGCTGCACTCAGAGTGAGAGTGAACAAGAAGTAGACAAGCTCTCACAGGGACTGAGCCTACTTTGGAATGATCTCAACTCTGACCTGGATTAAAGTGATCTAGAATTTCCAGTCTTTCTAACCTGGCTGTCCAGTAGAGGCAAATATAAATTATTCCTGGAGGAAAATAACATCAACATGGGCATTAAACTATGTCTAAATTTTTCATACATTACGTCCAAAAGGAAATAAAAAAACAGGCCAGCATTAAGAAGAGGAAACATGTCCAAAACCCCAAAGAAAATGTAGGCAATAGAAACAGGCTCAAGATGCATCTAAGTAACAGAATTAATCAGTCATAAACTTTAAGGCAATTATATTTAATGTTTCATGGAATTAAAACTTAAAGTTTGAAATTTTCAGCAGAAAATCAGTGTGATAGAATGCAAAACTAGCCATGCCCCTTGCAGTGTGACTCCGTAGCTCCTCCCATCATCAAGAGACGTGGTTTGCTTCACTATCTTCTATAACTGGGCTGGCCTTCTGAATATTGCAGCAAAAATGAGGTTGTGCTGATTCTAAGCCTATGTCTAAAGAGGCATTGCCCATTTCTACTTGTTCTCTTGGAACCTTGTCTAGCCGACATGTTCACAAGTCTCAGAGAGCCTGCTGGAAGACAAGGGATCACGTGGAGCAAAGGTCAACGACCACAGCTGAGACCATCCTACATCTGCCGTCCCCAGCCAACCTGACAGCTGACCTTACATGCATGGGTGATACAAGCAGAAACCAAAGGAATGGTCCAGCTGAGCCCAGACAAAATTGCCAGCTTGCACATTCACTGTCGTTTTAAACTAAGTTTTTGGGGTGGTTCATTATGCAGCAGCGGTTATCAGATAAACTGGATTTTTTCAAGAACCAAATGAAAATTGTAGACATTAAATATAAAGTAACTGGAGAGCCATAGAAATGAAATAGAAAATAACTGAAAAACGAACTCATTGGAGAGGTATAAAAGCCACTTAGATACCACTGGAAAGAGAACTAGAAAACTGGAGATAAGGCAGAATAAAATATCCAGGCTGAAATCCAGGAAAACAATAGTGGGGCACCTGGTTGGTCAGTTGGTAGAGCACGTGAGTC
Source organism: Suricata suricatta (assembly GCF_006229205.1). NCBI lineage: Eukaryota > Metazoa > Chordata > Mammalia > Carnivora > Herpestidae > Suricata > Suricata suricatta. The sequence goes on along the minus strand of NC_043702.1, from coordinate 170,485,887 downwards.
TTGATCTCAGGGTCATGAGTTCAAACCCCACGTTGGATGTGGAGTTTACTTAATAAAAAATATATATTAAAAAATGAGAGTGCCTGGGGGCTTAGTCAGTTAAGCATCTGACTCTTTTTTTTTATACTTTTTTTAATGTTTTTTATTTATTTTTGAGAGATGGAGAGAGACAATGCGAGCAGGGGAGGGTCAGAGAGAGAGGGAGACACAGAATCTGAAGCAGGCTCCAGGCTCTGAGCTGTCAGCACAGAGCCTGATGCGGGGCTCGAACCCATGAACCGCGAGATCCTGACCTGACCCGAAGCCGGAGGCTTAACCGACTGAGCCACCAGGCGCCCCAAAAGCATCTGACTCTTGATGTCAACGTAGGTTGTGCTCTTGCAGGGGCCTACATGGGGGCTCCATGCTGACCAGGGCTTTCTTGGGATTCTCTCTCTCCCCTGGTCTTTGTCCCTCCACCACATGCACTTTGTCTCTTTCTCAAAATAAATAAACTTTAAAAAAAAGAGAAGAGAAAAGGATGGAAATATACAAGAAAAAGTATATGAAACATCTAAGTTCTGGTGAAAAAAATCTAACCAAAGTGTAATTGGAGAGCCAGGAGAGGAGAGAGAGATAATTCAAAAGAAATAATGGATGAGAATTTTCTAAAACTGGCAAAAGCCCTCAAGACAGATTTGTAAAAAACAGACTCATAAAGAAAAAGTTGGTGGTTGCCAGAGGGAAAAAAGATGGAAGGATGGACAAAAATAGGTGAAGACGATTAAGAGATAAAACTTCCAGCTATAAAATAAATAAGTCACAGAGATGAAAAGTACAGCATAGAGAATGTACTCAGTAATATTGTCGTGACCTTACATTTGACAAACGGCAACTGTACTTCTCACGGTCAGCTCTGTGTAACGTATAGATTTGTCAAATCACTATTTTGTACACCTAAAACTAATATAACATTGTGTGTCAACTTTAGTTCAATGAAAAAATAATAATAAAAATAAATAAATATAAATAAAATGAGGAAACTATAATAAGCCAGAGCAAAAAAAAATTGTTTTAAGACAGATTTATAGAATGTACTACAAATACCAGGGGCACCTGGGTGGCTCAGTTGGTTGAGCATCTGATGCTTAATCTCAGCTCAGGCCTTGGTTTCTGGGTCTTGAGTTCAAACCCCATGTTGGGCTCCACACTGGGCATGAAGCATACTTCAAGAAAGAGAAAGAAAAAAATACAAAACCACAATACCATTCGCATGCCTAGAAAAATGAACAATATTTTGGGGGTGCGTGGCTAGCTTGTTTGGTCTAGAGTATACAGCTCTTGACCTCAGGATCCTGAGTTCATACCCCATGTTAGGTGTGAAGCCTACCGTTAAAAAAAAAAAGTTAAAAAAATAAAAAGAATGTGCTACAAATCCCAAGAATATTAAAACAAAACAAAAAAACCCTAAGCATTCTTTTAAAAATTATGCAAACCAAAAGCAAAGAGAAAAATCTTAAAATATCCAAAGGGGAAAAAACTAAATTATGTTCACAAAAGAAACAATTTGCAGCTGACATTTCAACATAAAAAATAAAAACCAGAAGATAATGAAATGATGGTTTCAAAGTGCTGATAGAAAATAACTACCTACCTAGAGTTTTATACCAGTGAAAAAAACACTTCAAAGACAAAGATGAAATAAGGCATTTTCAGAAAAACAAAAACTGAGAAAACTCGTCACAAGTGGACCTGTATTTTAAAAAATGCCAAAGGATACTCTTCAGATAGAGTAAATGACTCAAGATGTAAACTCAAAGAATAAATAAATGAAGAGCAGTAAATATGTAGTTACACATAAATGATGCTGACTGTATAAACACATAATAATGTCTTGCAGAATTAAAATATTGAATTAAAATACAAACAATAATAACACTTAATTTGAAAATAAGACAAAGAAAATTAAAGTGCTTTGTCCAAAAGTAACAAAAAGTATACTTTATATTAACTTTGATAAGTCCATAAGGCATCCTAAATCCCTAGTCTACTAGCTAAATGAATGGTAAAATGATATGTGATGATAAAATTAATACATAGAATAAAGAAAGAATGAAGAAATAAATGTAATCAATCCAAAAGGAGAACATAAGGAATAAAAAAGGAGTCTAGAATAGGTGGAACCATGGAAGGCAAACAGCAAGATGGTGGATTCACATCCAAAACACTAAGTAATTACATTAAATATAAACAGAATTAATACTCAAATAAAAGGCAAAGATGACCAGAGAGCATTAAAAATTAAACCCAACTACATGCTGCTTACAAGCACCATTTCAACATTTCTTAAAAATGAAAAATACAATCACAATGAGATACCACCTCACACTCATCAGAATGACTAACATTAACAACTCAGGCAACAACAGATGTTGGCAAGGATGCGGAGAAAGAGATCTCTGCACTTCTGGTGGGAATGCAGACTGGTGCAGCCGCTCTGGAAAATAGTATGGAGGTTCCTCAAAAAATTAAAAATAAAACTACCTTACAACCCAGCAATTGCACTACTAGGTGTTTATCCAAGGGATACAGGTGTGCTGTTTCGAAGGGGCACGTGCACCCCAATGTTTACAGCAGTGCTATCGATAATAGCCAAGGTATGACAAGAGCCCAGATGTCCATCGATAGATGAATGGATGAGGAAGATGTCCACAACAGAGTATTACACAGCAATCAAAAAGAATGAAATCTTGCCATTTGCAACTACGTAGATGGAACTAGAGAGTATTATACTAATTTAATTAGTCGGAGAAAGACAAATATCATATGACTTCACTCACATAAGGACTTTAAGACACAGAACAGATGAACATAAGGAAAGGGAAGCAAAAATAATATAAAAACGGGGAGGGGGACAAAACATAAGAGACCTTTAAATGTAGAAAACAAACAGAGGGTTCCTGGAGGGGGATGGGAGGGGGGATGGGCTAAATGGGTCAGGGGCATTAAGGAATCTACACCTGAAATCACTGATGCACTACATGCTAACTAACTTGGATGTAAGTTAAAAAAATACATTTAAAAAAACCTAACAACAACAACAAAAAATTAAAAATACGTAGGACATCTGGGGGGCTCAGTCAGTTAAGGATTCAACACTTGATTTCCACTCAGGTCATGATCTCACGGTTTGTGGGTTTGAGCCTCAAGTCGGACTCCCGGCTGACAGTGTAGAGCCTGCTTGGGATTCTCGCTCTCCTCTCTCTGTCCTCCCCTGCTCGCTCTCTCTCTCAAAAATAAATAAATAAACTTAAAACAAACTTTAATAAAAAATATGTTCCAGGAGTGCCTGGCTGGCTCAGTCAGAAGAGCACATGACTCTTGATCTCAGGGTCATATAAGTTTGAGCCCCACACTTGGTGTAAAGATTACTAAAAAATAAATAAATAAACTAAAGAAAATGAAAAATATGGTCCATACAAAGAGAGAGAAGGAGACACAGGATCAGAAGCAGGCTCCAGGCTCTGAACTATCAGCACAGAGCCTGACCAAGGCTCGAATTCATGAACCTCAAGGTCATGCTCTGAGCCGAAGTCCGATGCTTAACTGAGCCACTGGGTGCCCCATATGTCAACTATACTTTAATAATAAAAAAAATTTAAATTAAAACACTTAAAAATACAAGATAATTAAATCATTAAGATAAATAAGAATGCTTAATAAAAACACAAAATCCAACACACCAGGAAGATATACAGTAAATTTGTTCGGACAATTAAAAATTGTTTCAGCCTCAGGGCGCCTGGGTGGCTCAGTCGGTTCAGCCTCCGACTTCGGCTCAGGTCGGATCTCACGTTCATGGGTTCGAGCCCTGCATCGGGCTCTATGCTGACAGCTAGCTCGGAGCCTGGAGCCTGCTTCTGGTTCTGTGTCTCCTTCTCTCTGCCCCTCCCCCTCTCATGCTCTGTCTCTCTCTGTATCAAAAATAAATAAAAACATAAAAAAATTGTTTCAGCCTTAAAATTTACAGAATTATTCAGAGTGAAGAACAGAAAGAAAAACCTGTGGGGTTCCTTGTGGGATGCCAGCAAATATACCAACATGCATACAGCAGGAGTCCCAAAAAGAGGAAAGAAAGAATGTCTGAAGAAATAATGGCTCAGAACTTCCCAAATTCAATAAAAGCCATGAATATACACAGCCAAGAAACTCACTGAACTCTGAGCAAGTTAAACCCAGAGATCCAAACAGAGATATATTCTAAAATGTCCAAAGCCAAAAACAGAATCTTGAAAGCAACAAGAGAGAAACAACTTGTCACACACAACAGATCCCCAGCGAGATTAACAACCAATTTCTCTGCGGAAACCTTGAGGCTAGAAGGCGGTGAGAGGACATGCATGAAGTGCCCGAAAAGCAAATCTATCAACCAAGAATTCTATATCCAACAAAATTATCTTGCAGAAACTGAAGGACAGACATTCCGAGCCAAACAAAAGCTGGAAACTGTTGCTAACGGATCTGTCCTGCAAGCCATGTCTGAAGAGACAAAAATACAAGGCAGTAACTCGAAGTCAGGTGAAGAAACAAAGAACGGGGTTAAAGGGAATCACACAGATAGTGATAACAGCCAGCATTATTGCATTTCGGGTTTGTAACTCTTCTTTCCCTATCTGATGTGAGAAAAAAATAATCAAGACAACAATTATAAATCTATGTTAATAGACACACAATGTGTAAAGATGCAGTTGTGACAACAGAAAGTGGGAAAGAAGGAACCGTATGGGAGCGTTTGTATTCTCTTAAAGCTGAGTTGGTATTAATTCAAACTAGCCCCACCCTCTATCCTCCAGAGAGCAGACAGGGCTGGAAGTAGAGTTAATAAGTGATCATGTCTGTGTGAGAAAGCCTCCATGAAATCCCACTGCACAGGGCACCTGAGTGGCTCAGTCAGTTAAGCATCTGACTCTCGATTTCAGCTCAGGTCATGATCTCATGGTTCAAGAGTTTGAGCCCCACATAGGGAGCCTGCTTGGGATTCTCTCTCCCTCGATGCCCTTCCCCTGTTCTTGCACACCTGTTCTCTCTCTGTCTGTCTCAAAATAAATACTTTTTTAAAATCCTTGTTTAGGGGCGCCTG
>NC_043702.1:170457450-170480668 GCF_006229205.1 Suricata suricatta | reverse complement strand
GGCCGACTTCAGCTCAGGTCATGATCTCACGGTTCGTGGGTCAAGCCCCGCATCGGGCTCTGTGCTGACAGCTCAGAGCCTGCAGCCTGCCTCAGATTCTGTGTCTCCCTCTCGCTCTCTGCCCCTCCCCCACTCATGCTCTGTGTCTCTCTGTCTCAAAAATAAATAAAAAAACATTAAAAATTTTTTTAAATAAATAAATAAATAAAAATAAAAATCCTTGTTTAAAAAAAAAATCCCAATAGCACAGGTTTGGAGATTTCCGGGTAGGTGAACACATCCACACCAGGAGGACTACGCTCCCCATCTCCATGGAGACAGAAGGTCCTGCACTCAGGAGCCCCTCCCCAAGACTTTGCCTTATGTGTCTCTTCGTCTGGCTGTTCATCTGCATCTCTGTCATATCCCTTAATAAACTGGTAGACATAAGGGTTTCCCTGCTCCAGCAAAGTAATTGAACCAGAAGAGGCGTGGTCCTTGGAACCTTCGGTCTATAACCAGTTGTTCAGAAGCACAGGTCACAGGCTTGTGACTGACACGTCGTCCTGCGGACGCAGCCCTCAGCCTGTGGGGTCTGACGCCATCTCTGGGCAGACAGCAGCAGAATTCGGTTGAATTCTAGCACTCCACCAAGCTGGCATCACAGAGAGTTGGTTGGGAAAACTCCCACACAGGTGGTGACCAGGAGCGTCAGAAGCAGAGCGTTCTGTGTGAGCAGTAACGGAGACACGCAGGAAAGGAAGACCAGAGGGGAAACTGGGTGGTGCTCCAATACTATTCTTTTTGTAAACGTGAGGGGAATGAACTGGGAGCGGAAAGCCCGCAGAAATGGGGCAGTTGAAGGTCAGCGATGCCACCAGGGCACAGGCGGGTCTTGGGCAGGCTCCTGGATGAAGTGGTGATGCCCAGAGTGCACGGGAAAACACTGGCCAAGGAAAGGCAGAGGCGGATGGGGTTGCTCGTGGGAGTCAACGAGGTGGCTGACATTGGGGAACCCCTCGCTGGCGTCTCTGACCTTGAGGGATGGTTGGCGGATTGCTGGAATCCCTCACGGGCCTCTGCTTTCTTGCAGAAGGAGGGTGTGCGTTCATGAATGAAGCCTGTGTCGGTGGAGCAGGCCCTTGATGAGATGGAGAAGGTCTGGGATCACCTTTCTGGGGAGTAGGAGGAGCTGGGGCCGGAAACAAGGATTCCCAGGACACGGAGGACTCCGCTCCGACTGGAATCAGTCGTTGCTCTTTGGTGTTGAATTACCTTCTGCAGCCCTCACCAGCCTGGTGTGCAGGGGAGGCAGAGGGTCGGGGGAGGCCGGGGCTGGAAGGGGACGCCGGTAGGTGTTTGCGAGGAAGGTGCACTGGAAAAGTGAGCAGGCAAGGTACTGTGTACTGGGTGCTGTGACTCAGTCCCCGACCCGGGGGGCTCAGACGCCAAACGGAGACACAAGAAATACCAGTATGAAAATCGAACTTTCACACAAGTTCACCCCAGCCGAGTGACAGATGGAGGAGGCTCTGAGGGCTGGCTGGCTCAGGGCGGAGAAGCCGCAGCAGATTCCGGTGGTCAGGGGAGGCCCTGAGGCCACCACCTCTGCTGCTGCTCCCGCTTAGCAGCTCTGGGGCCCCTCTTCCGGTGGTTAAGAGCGAACGGAGTCAAACAGTAACCTTGCAAAGGGAGGGCAGGGGACGGGTGATCGACTCCACGCCAACTTGGGACGTGGGCAGCGGCACTGAGGGCTGCCAAGGAGACAACCCGACCGCCGGGGAGTCCGCTCAGCCTGGAGTCCAGGCGCAGAGCTGCCCCCTCCAATGCCACGCAGGGTCCGCAGTCAGCTCCCTCCGCCCCGGACCTGCGGGTGGAGGAGGGGTGTGGCCTGAGAGCCTGGGAGGGGGGCGGGGAGAGCCTCGGAGCAGCATACTTCCACCAGCCAACAAAAGGATGTTGAGGTTTTCTCAGCTCGGGGTTGTGCCACCAGGCTCGGGGTGAAGGCGACGAAAGGGGCAGCCTCTGGGGACTTAGTGAACAGAGTCCGGTGAGATCCCGAAAGTGCTGGGGCCGCTCCGGCCAAAGCAAAATCATAAAGTAGATGAAACAGCTTCCGGGGCCCACAGCCCGCGTTCCCTCCTCTCTTCGCCTCCACTTAGCCCCAAAGCCCCACCCTTGGGGGCTTCACGGTCTCACTGACTCCTCCGCTCAAATAAGGCAACCCCCTAACCTCTGTCGACCTTACTTGGCCCATGCCCCCCACCAACTCCTCATAACAGCTAACTGGATCAGCTCATTCCTGCTACCTCTCTCCAAGGTAACAGGTGCATTTGCTTTTCATTTCTCGTCCAAACCCTGTTTTTTCCCTGCTTCTGTTCCGCCGTCCCTCTGTTCATACTACCTTTCTACCTCGTCCCTAACTCCTGAGCAATTCTTCATCCTTCAAGGCCACTCCCAGGCTCCCCACCGCCCACCAGAAGCCGTCTCCATTTTCTCAGCTCCCACTGTGTTCTAAATGGATGTCGACTGTCAGTGACGCTGAGCGTTTTGTCTTCCCGTATCATTGCTGCTGCACGTGCCTGTTTTCCCCCATCTGATTCTTTTTTTTTTTGAGAGACAGAGAGAGACAGTGTGAGCAGGGGAGGGTCAGAGAGAGAGGGAGACACAAATCTGAAGCAGGCTCCAGGCTCTGAGATAGCTAGCTGTCAGCACAGAGCCCGACGCGGGGCTCGAACCCACAAACTGTGAGATCATAACCTAAGCCAAAGCCGGACACTTAACTGACTGAGCCACCCAGGCGCCCCATCTGAAAGATTCTTTTTTTTTTTTTTTTGATGTTGATTTATTTTTGAGAGAGTGTGAGTCGGGGTGGGTCAGACTGAGAAGACCCAGAATCCGAAGCAGGCTCCAGGCTCTGAGGTGTCAGCACAGAGCCTGAAACAGGGCTCAAACTCATGAGCTGTGAGATCATGACCTGAGTCGAAGTTGGACACTAAACCAACTGAGCCACGCAGGCGCCCCCATCTGAAAGATTCTTGAGGATACAATCAACATGTTTCATCCATGTTTCACCCACAAACTCCCGCGGAGTTCTTGAAACATAGTAAAGGCTTAATGAAGTTGTTCATTTAATTAATTAAATTCAAGAATGCATCTCAGCTAAAGGCTGGAAATGGCTCTACTGTAGGAATTTCCACAGAGAGGTGGTTCCCTGGGCTGCGGCCCTCGCCCTCCAGGCTCCACACCCTTGAGCCGTCACTTCCCATTTGTAGGGCTTCAAAACAAAAGCCAGCAGCCTTGAAGCATCATGGGACTCTCATGTACCGCTTGGTTCGACCCCTTTGGCCAACAGTTAGCCAGCATCTGCTACAAGGCCACACCTACATCTAGAGATATACCCAACAGTCGCACATAAACAAAAAGCATGTTCAGTAGGCTCGCAGCAGCATCTCTAATAGGGGAAGGATCCCGAAAACCACCAAAAGATTCAGCAATAGCAGAATGGACAAATAAGCTCCTGTATGGTCAGACACTGAAATACGGTAGAGTCATATCACACCAGCCACAAGTAATAACACAGATAAATCTCATCTGATGTTGAGCAAAAGAAGCCAATACCATGTGATTTTACTTATATAAACACCCAACTAACCTATGATGTCAGAAGTCAGAACAGTGGTTGTATTTGGATTTTTGTTTTTTGGGTGTTGGTTTTGGTGTTTGTTGTTTTTAGTTTATTTATTTTGAGAGAGATAGAGCATGAGCAAGGGAGGGGCAAAGAAAGAGAGAGACAGAGGATCTGAAGTGGACTCTATGATGACAGTAGGAACCCAATGCGGGGCTCAAACTCACCAACCGTGAGATCATGACCTGAGCCTTAGTCGGACGCTCAACCGACGGAGCCACGCAGGCGCCCCTAAATGTTGTGTTTGTGAAAGAGAGGAAAGCTAACAAGTGGAGAGAATGTGTGGTAGAAACGCAAGCGTGTTCATTTAACAAGAACACACTGACACGTCCATGTCTAATTTTGCACGCTGTTCTGTCCATGTGTCACACTTTAATAAAAGTGTCTGTTTACGAAGACAATGGCCCAGCTGTCCCTGGAGTGACGTCTGCGGAACCACGTCCCTCCAGGATGGCACTGCAGCCCTGAGTTCTCTGAGCCCCAGCCTACCCCTCTGCCTGATGACTTCACCGTCCACTTTGCTTCATGGGAGGTGCAATGAGGAAGAGAGGAGTAAAAATAACTGCCGCCTGTTGAGAACCCGCCTGGGTCCCAGCCGGAGCAGCCCAGGATCTGAGACTCCTCCCCAAGCAGTGAAAATTCAACGCAGTCTGAACGGGCAGCCAGCAGCCAAGCCTGAGAGTCTAGAGTCCACGAAAGGCTGTCCTGCCCTCTTGTTCTGTCCACAGCCCCCGGGCATTCACAGTCTCTCGTGTGTCCTGTGGGGTTCCCTCAGAACCCCAAAACTGAATTTAGTGCCCAGACCCACTCCTGTGTGCAGAAATTTGAATGACTCTGCTCCCCAACTCATCTGACCCCAAAATCATCCCAAAGGATTCATTTATTCACTCCGTTAACATTTTGAGCACCTACTGCCGGGCCCTGTGTAGTGCACTGGTCATGGCTGTGATTTTATATTGCGTCCTGTGGTGAATGTCCGCTCCGTGAGCAAGGTGCCCACACAACGATTCACCATCGATTCCTCAGTATCTAAGCCCAGGGCCTGGTCCAGAGGGACTCAAGCACTTCAGGGCAGAAGTGAGAATCAGGAGTGTGAAAACAATGAAATGTTTTACAATAAAATGTAATAACAGGATTGAATGTCTGGAACATGTGTTCTTGTATGTTAAAAATGTTGCATTCTTTGGGGAGCCCCAATGGGTTAGTCAGTTGAGCATCCGACTCTTGATTTCAAATCAGGTCATGATCTCACGGTTCGTGGGGTCAAGCCCTGCGTGAGGCTCTGCTCTGACAGCGTGGAGCCTGCTTGGGACTCTCTCCCTCTCTCTCTCGGCCTCTCTCTCTCTCTCTCTCAAAAATAAATAAATAAACTTAAAAAATGTTGCATTCTCCCAAAGACCCTCAGAAAAGGGACCCTCATTAAAACATCATCTCATCCAGAATTTTCCAATTCACTTTCGACTCAATAAATCAGCCGGCAAATTAGTCTCACATCTTGAGTCTGATCACAAAACCAAGTGAAACATAGCACCAGCCTCCAAAGAACTGAGGGGTCATTCTGGGGGGCTCAGTGTAAGAACGCTTTCTAAGCATGTTGTAGACCATCCCCTCCCTAATGCCCTCACGTCCGTGGAGCAGACACCACTGTTGACTTCACTTTATGGATGAAAAACTGAGAAACAAGAGGTTAGTCAACGTCCTCTGGACCAGCTTTTCCCAGCGACACTCTCCAGTAGACAGACTCTCACTTGATCCTATGGATTCTTTAAAATATTTCCCCTTTGATTCATTCAGTAAGGATTTATTGGGACTCTAATTGAGCCAGATGCTGTGCTAGAGGCTGAAGATACAGCAGTGAACAAAACGCACGAAGCCCCCACCTCGAGGATCTCACGTTCCAGTGGGGTAAAGAGGAGCCTGGGAGATGGAAAATAAACAAAGAAGCAAACAGTACAGGCCAGGCAGGCAGCATGGAGGCGGCACCCCAGCTGGAGAACACGGAGTGCAAAGCCACGGGGTGTATCCTGCTCCAGGAGCAGCGGGTCGGGGAGGCTGAATGCGGGGCTACGGGAGAGAGGAAGAGGAGGAGGACAGGGGGCCAGGTCACGTAGGCCGCTGTGACATGTGTGGTCTTTACTCTGCATGCAGAAGCCACTGGAAAAGCTTTGCAAAGCTGGAGAGTGATAGACGCCTCTTTCGTATATAGTACGCATATTAAATTCTTCAGCGAGCCAAGGTTTTGTTGTTGTTTTTTAAAGAGTCTCACCGCCATCATGTGTCCTGATGGGATGCTCTAGAACAGAGCATCACTGGTGCGGTACTGCTGCCCAAATGCACAGCCTGGAGCACACGAGGGAGCCTCAGCCAGACCTGCTTCGGGAGCCTTCCACCAGACAGCCAACCGCGGCTCCAAAAATGTCAAAGTCATGAGAGCAGAAAAAGGCTGGGGAAGAGTGGTAGATTAAAAGCCATAACAGGGGCACATGGGTGGCTCAGGCGGTTAAGCGTCCAACTGTTGATTTCGGCTCAGGTTGTGATCCTGGGTTGTGGGATTGAGCCCCTTATCAGGGCTCACGCTCAGCGTGGAGCCTGCTGGGAGTCTCTCTCTCCCTTCTCCCTCTGCCCCTTGCTCTCGGTCTCTCTCTCAAAAAAAAAAAAAAAAAAAGGAGCACCTGCCTGGATCAATCAGTAGAACATATGACTCCTAATCTCGGGGTTGTGAGTTCAAGCCCCACGTTGGGTGTGGAAGCTTACTTAAAATTTCTCTGGGGGCACCTGGGGGGCTCAGTCAGTGAAGCGTCCAACTTTGGCTCAGGTCATGATCTCGCAGTTCATGAATTTGGGCCCCGCGTCGGGCTCTGTGCTGACAGCTAGCTCAGAGCCTGGAGCCTGCTTCGGATTCTGCGTCTCCCTCTCTCTCTGCCCCTCCCCCACTCATGTTTTGTCCCTCTCTATCTCAAAAGTGAATAAATGTTAAAAAAAAAATTTAAGAATTAAAAAAATTAAAAAAAAAAACAAAATACATGACAAAAAAATACATAACTGAATGTAATATATGATCCTGACAGGACTCCGCACCGGGGAAGAGGGACCGCCATTAGGCACATTATTGGGATAATCGGTAATATGTAAACATGGACTGTGTACTTGATGGCATCAATGTTCAATTTACTAAGTGTAATAATTGTGCTAATATATAATGTGATGTGATATAAGAACACCCCTGTTCTTAGAAGAGGCACGCCACAAAACTTAGGTGTAACAGGGCATGATGTCTACAACTCACTCTCCAATGGTTCAGCAAAAATTATTATTATACATTTGTACGCACACATATATACATAGAAAGAGAGAAAGAAAGAAAGAAAGAAAGAAAGAAAGAAAGAAAGAAAGAAAGAAAGAAAGAAAGAAAGAAAGAAAGAAAGAAAGAGAAAGCAAGCAAGCAGATGTGAGAAAACCTTAACAACTGATGGGTCTTGGTGAAGGAAATACAAGAATCCTTTGCACTCTGCTTGTAACTTCTCTGGAACTCTGAAATTATTCTTTTAGACTTTTTATTTTAAGAGTTTAAGAAGTCAAGCAAAGAAACAGAAGAGCAGCTGCAGTCAGCTCCCCGCAGGCCAGCCCCACAGAAACAGGGCACAGGAAGGAGAGAGAGCTTCCTGGAGGCCCAAGCCGTCTGCCCAGTTCCCAGAGCCCATCTTCCCCTGTGCCCAGAGCCCGGCTCCTGCTTTCCGCAGCGGGTGGGCTCAGCCCTTTCTGCCGTGACGCGGGCTCACCCCATCTCAGGCCGCCTCCACTTCTGGCAGTCCCATCCCCAAAGCCAGGCAACAAATCCCGTCGGTCGGGATAGGAGTCCCATCCGAACTCCGCTTTCCCAGCCGCGTCTGAGGCTCCTGAGCCGGGGTCCAACCCACCTGCTGAGGGCCTAGGTCTCAGGGTCCCACGAGTGCGTACACGGAAACCCCGGCTCCAAGACTCCCTTCTGCATCCTGTCGCCAGCACCCCCTGCCCTGCTCTGCCTGTATCTGTTACAGATTTGTATACATAGGCATTTGTATTTACTTTTTAAATTTTTTTAATGTTTATTTATTTTTGAGAGACTGGGAGACAGAGCGTTAAGCAGGGGAGGGGCAGAGAGAGGGGGAGATACAAAATCTGAAGCAGGCTCTAGGCTCCAAGCTGACAGCCCAGAGCCCGAAGTGGGGCTCGAACCCACAGACCGTGAGATCATGACTTGAGCTGAAGTTGAACGCTTAACTGATGGAACCACCCAGACGCCCCAGGCATTTGTACTTATATTTGCAGCCCCCTCCCCAGTCCTCTGGAGCCCAGACTGCATCTGGAGGGACACAGGAGAGCCGGGATGGGTCTGGACCGGGCTTCTAACAGGCCCTGCACAGACACAACCCAGTGCCCCAAGCTGTCCCCTCTGCACCCAGAGGGGGCCTCCTCTTGCCCTCAGCCATGCTGCCCCAGAAGAGCCGCTGGTCTAGAATGCAGCCTCCCATGGCGAGCACCCTGGACTCCATGGTCAAAGAAGGGGGGAGGGGAGCGGCCCTCAGCTCTGGGGCTTCTGGATATTGTCTCCTTCTTTACCCGCCTCCCCGACCCCCTGCCGCAAGCCAACATTTCCCTAATAATTCTCAGGTCCCTAGGGGCACCTGGGGTGCTCAGTCAGTTAAGCGTCCAAGTTCAGCTCAGTCATCTTGGTTGGTGGGTTTGAGCCCCTCATGGGACTCTGTGCTGACAGCTCAGACCCTGGAGCCTGTTTGGATTCTGTGTCTCCCTCTCTCTCTGCCCCTCCCCCACCCACACTCTGTTTCTCTCTGTCTCTCACTCTCTCAAAAGTAAACATTAAAAAAATTTTAGCAAATAAATAAAAAATAATAATTCTCAGGTCCCTACAGCCTCTGGACTGCTGGAGGGACCAGACCATTCAGGCGAAGCGGCGGCTGGCCACTCCCTTCCCCTCTGTGCTGTTTCCCGGGGAACAGGGAGCAATCTGTCAGTCTCCGCTTTCCAGAACCACCCAACTTCCTTAGAGAAAACCAAGCCCAGGGGCCACTTCTCTCTGCTAGTGATCGTGCCAAGTTAGAGCAGATTTCCTTTGTCCTTCTCGCAGCCAGACAGAGGCCACTTTCTCCGCACTACACAGAAAAGTAAATGGAAGCCCGTGGAAAAGAATCTCCTTGCCCAGGGATGCCTGGATTGCTGAAGGCATAGCCAGAAAGATGCGTGTCTCAGGGACCCACCTCCTACACCACGGCCAGCCTGTTCCTGCTGACCCAGCCCCTCTGGAGCCATCAGGAGCCGCTCAGAGTAACACTTCTCGGTGACCGTCCCTGTAAGTGACACAATCCAAAGGCTCTGGGTTCTACTCCTTTCCGGGCCACGGTCCCAAGTCCAGCCCCTCCCCCACCCACACCAGGCTGGCCTCCTTACCTTGGCCCTGATGCCCCTTGAGGAACAGAAGCGTGAGGAGGAGAGCCGGGCCCAACATCCCCAGAGGACAGACGGGTCACCTCCTCTCCCAGTAGACGCGCTGTAGGGCACGGGCTCAGCCCCAGCCAGCCAGCAGCAGAGTGACTGACGCGAGAGCAGAACTGCCTCGCTGTTTGTCCGGCCACAATTTCCTCAACTCAAGGCTGTTCTCAGCGGCTGAGCGCTAACAAGGCCACTGAGAAAGTCCCAGTACCTGGACCTGGTCCGACAGTTCATGCAAGCTGAGTTTTCAAAGTTGGCCTCAAGTGGGCGGGTGCTGAGAGTTCACAGTGACTCACAAACCAGCTTCCAAATCCTGTCCATGGCTCTGCCCCGGCGGGGCTTCCTTGTTCAGAGAGCAGACACCCGAGACACACGCTAGTTCTCTCCATCCCCCTGGCAGGGTGCAGAAGGCTGCGCGCGGACCCAAGAGCCATTGTCCCACACTGCCCCGGTCCAGCAGGCGCTGTGACGGTGGGAGGGCTGGGGCCGTGTGAGCCCAGAGATGGAGCCCTGACTTAAGGGGGTGAAATGCTGCAGGAGAGGAGCACAGGCCCCCAGGAAGGTCGGAGACCTGGGGATGCGCTGCAGGCTGAGAGCCGGGTCTAAGCGCATGCAGACTACAATGTCTTTATCTAGACTTGCTTTTGCTGCTTTCCTAGCCGTGCTTCTATAGCCCTTTTTTTCCTCTTTTTCTACTTTCCCACAGTATTCTCTCTGCCTTCTCTTGCCTTCTCTCACCCAGACAGGACACAAACTTACCTTTGCTGCCCCCCACCCCGCACCCACACTTCAATCCCACCCTCCAGGAAGGCCGGGCACCTTTGATCCTTCTGATGCCCCCACGGAGGGGCACAAGCGTGCCATCCCACCTTCCCCAGAAAGCATTTGCTTTGAGGTCTTCCCCCCAGGGCTCCCTGCCTTTTACTTTCTTCTGATTTCCCCTTAGCAGCAAGTTCTTTCCGTTCCCTTTAGGCCCGCCCTTTTCTTTTTCCATCCTTGATCCGTTTCCAGTCACCCCAACTGCAGCTGGGCTAGAGGGAGGCAGACGAGAGCCTCAGCTACCACGGAAGGAAGGAGAGGGGTCTGGACAGAGCGCAGAACTGGAGTCAAAGACACAGACTCGAGTGTCCCTTCAGCAACTTAACAGCCTGTGTGATCCTGGCCCAGTTACCTCCTGAGCCTGCAGGGTCCCTTCTTGGCCCGGGGTCCTCACAGGGTAGTTTCAGGATCAAAGCAAAAACTGTAGCTGAGAATATGCACGAAAACAACTCGGGACATAGGTAAGGTTCCATGTTTTTTAACACGGAGAGAGAGCATGAATACGAGTCGGGGAGGGACAGAGGGAGAGAGAGAATCCCAAGCAAGCTCCACGCCCAGGGCAGAGCCCAACATGAGTCTTGATTCCACAACCCTGAGATCATGATCAACCCTGAGTTGAAATCAAGTGTTGGACGCTTAACCAATTGAGCCACCCAAGGGCCCCCCTTCCCCTTTTTTTTCATTTTATTTTTCTTACTGTCGCCCTGCGTGGCTTATTCCAGCTGGTGCAATGGCTATCAGCTGTGTTCTTCTGTGTCTCCTCCCCAGGGGCAGCCTCCACCCTTAGATGAGGCCAGAGCTGAGCTGGCAATGCCCCTGGCCTCGAGAGGTGCTGCCCACGACTGATGCAATAAGTAAGGGCAAATTTCCTACCACGAAAGATAGAGGACAAAGGCCGGCTGTTCAAAGCAACTAACAAACAACGTCTGCGAACCAGCTTCACTGATCCCGACCCAACACCAGCTCCATCCCGTCTCCATCGGCTGAGCTGGGGGCCCACCGGCCCCTGGAAACTGAACTGGGACCAGACATACCACTTGTGTCTTGTGGTCTTGTCAGCTAGAATGCAACGGGAAGTTACTCAAATCAGAGAGCTGAAAGCTATCAGCAGAAGGGAGGAGGGGAAGGGGCCAAAGCAGGGAAGGAATGGGTTGTTTTGCAGAACCAACAGTTCCGGCCAAAGAGATGCCCAAAGAGATGGCGAGTCTCGCCCGGTCAGCCCCTTCTGCAAGCCGGTGTGAGCTGGACTGGAGCTGAGGACCTCTGCAGAAGCCCCCTGAGTTGTCCTGAAATTACCATTAACTCATCGTCACACTAGGATCTCCTCCGGGCAGGGGTTTCTGCCACTCGTTGAACACACGTTGTAGGCACCAGCGTGGCACCGCGCTGGGCACGTGCAACTGAACTGAAGCGCCTTTGTAAGCTCCCCGTCCACGTCTCCAAACACACGGAGTGAAAGCTTCCTGCACTCACCCCGCGGGGGGCAGCACTTTGAGGGCTCTCTCCGTCTCCTTACTTGCAGCAAGCGATGACCAGCTCTTTGCTTTCAAACCTCCTTGGGTTGTATTCAATGTCATGCACCTCAAGCGGCGGTCTCTTGAGTTTGGTTACAGTCTTAACCAAACTCTGCCACATCTGCGAGCTGCCTCGCCTGACCCTGAGGGCTTCATCTCGAAGGCTGTGCTCTCCCTCGCTACTGTTTCCAGAGCCTGGCTGGCGTCTGGTGCTTAGTCATCGGTTACGGAGTGTTGAGGGCTGAAGGAATGAATGACCCCCCGAAAGAAAGCATTTCCATGCGTCCTGAGATAATGCTGGTGAGCTAACCCATTGCAGCGCTGCCTTCATGAGGTTTATGATTTGCCCTCCAGGGTCCCTGTACAGTGGGCCCTTCTTGCAGTTCAGCCACATCAGCGTGAAGAACCAAGACCCTACAAAGTCCGCATGAACTCAAGGACCCCCATCGCCCCGCTTCCCATGCCTATTCTCCAGGTCCCTGTAAGCCTGGGACATTGGGAAGTTGGTGACCTTCTGGGAGGTTCACATTCATGAACCCTCACCCTGTCATCCTTCCTTTCCTCGAAGCATACTGGCATCAAGTCTCATTGAGTCAAGGTCATTCTTGTATCTGAGTCCAACTGCAAAGTTCACAAGTCACCAAGACCATCCACTTGTAAGATTAATTATGTTTGGTGTCCCTACGGCCCCGTTTGGTTCTGATAGTTCATGAGAGGTCACTTCAACAGCTATTAACCTGTAAGATACTTATGCCGTTGGACCTAGCAATACCCCCTCTTTGAATTTATACAACAGAAATACTCCAATGCACCAAAAACATTTTCACTAATGCCCATAGATAAGTAAGTTTCTTTCTTACAACACTGGTAAGTAAACTGAAAATAGTTAAAATGTTAATCAGTAGGGAATTTTAAAAATGGTGTATTCGTTCTATACTCTAGTATATTAAGAAGGCTTTAGGGACACCTGGGTGGCTCAGTCGGTTAAGCATCTGACTTCGGCTCAGGTCATGATCTCACAGCTTATGAGTTCGAGCCCCACATTGGGATCTATGCTGACAGCTCAGAGTCTGGATCCTATTTTGGATTCTGTGTCTCCCTCTCTCTCTGCTCCTCCTCTGCTCGTGTCTCTCGCTCGCACTCTCTCTCAAAAATAAAATAAACACTTAAAAACTTAAAAAAAAAAAGGCTTTAAAAAGAGTAAGACAGGGGCGCCTGGGTGGCTCAGTCAGTTAAGCATCTGACTTCAGCTCAGGTCATGATCTCATGGTTTGTGAGTTCGAGCCCTGCATCGGGCTCTGTGCTGGCAGCTCAGAGCCTGGAGCCTGCTTCAGATTCTGTGTCTCCCTCTCTCTCTGCCCCTCCCCTACTCACACTCTGTCTCTGTCTCTCTCAGAAATAAATAAACATTAAAAAAAGAGTAAGACAGGACCAGCTGGGTGGCTCCGTCAGCTGATTCTTGATTTCGTCTCAGATCATGATCCCAGGGCAGTGGGACGGAGCCCAGCATCAGGCTCTGTACTGAGCAGAGAGCCTGCTTTAGATTCTCTTTCTTCCTCCCTCTGCCTCTCTCCCCTGCTGGCACTCGCGATCTATCTCTTTCTATAATTAAAAAAATTAATTTTAAAAAAGAGTGAGACCAAAGTATATATATATATATATACATATATATATATATATATGTATATATATATATTCACATTAAAAGAGCTCTAAGACATTCACAAAACAATCTGCATAATGTAATTCTATTTAGATGAACAGAATGGAGCGCGTATAGTTCTCTTCTGTGAATGGTTGTAAATGCAGAGTAATATTCCTTGGGGACAATATTCGTGACAGTAACCTTTAGATAAAGAAACAGAATTTTAAGAAGGGGCGAGTGAGAGGGTGACTTACTTTTTATTCTTACATATACACTTCTGTTTGGAACTTTTTACAATGGCTATGTTACGTGTGTGATGACTGAAAATATCAGTTCTCCAAGTTCCCAGGTTTTCAACTATGTAACGTAAGATCAGTGCATTAGCTAGGGCTTTTCAGGGACACAGAGACACTCGGAGACATGTACACATGGATAGAGAGACAGAGATAAAGACAGAAGTAGAGATTTATTATGAAGAAGTGTCTCATGCCAGAGCCACTGTCCTGGTTTAAAGGCCATCAAGCAGGAGAATTCCCTCTTACCCAAGGGAGGGTAAGCATTTTCCATTCAAGCCTTCAGCTGATTGGATCGGGACCACCCACATGGGGAGACCAATCTGCTTTATTCAGTCTACCATTTTTTCAATGTTTACTTATGTATTTGAGAGAGACAGCGCATGAGCAGGGGAGGGACAAGAGAGAGAATCCCAAGCAGACTCCATGCTGTCACTGCAGAGCCTGACTCAGGGCTCAATCCCACAAACTGTGAGATCATAACCTGAGCCAAGATCAAGGGTCAGGCACTTAACTGACTCAGCCACCCAGGTGCCCCCTCAGTCTATCAGTTTAAATGCTAATCTCATCCAAAATTCCTTCATAGAAACATCCAGAATAATGTTTGGCCAAATTTCTAAGCACCCTGTGGTCCAGTCACACTGACACATAAAATTAACCATCACAATCGATGACCAATTACTGTGATTCATCTGTCTATTGGTTGATTTTAAGAAAGCAAAACTTGCGGTGCCTGAGTGGCTCAGTCGGTTAAGTGTCCGACTTCAGCTCAGGTCACGATCTCACAGTTTGTGGGTTCGAGCCCCGCGTCGGGCTCTGTGCTGACAGCTCAGAGCCTGGAGCTGCTTCGGGTTCTGTGTCTCCCTCTCTCTCTGCCCCTCCCCCACTCGTGCTCTGTTTCTCTCTGTCTCAATAATAAATAAAAACATAAAAAAATTTAAGAAAGCAAAGCTTTATAACCCAGATATGTTGTGCAAGTGAATTACTGCAACTGTGTTTAGAAACAATAACCCATTCTTATTTTTACTAACAATTTTTTATTTTAAAATTCCATTGAACTTTTTTTCTTAACTTTATTTTTGAGAGAGACACACACAGAGTGCGAGCAAGGAAGGGGCAGAGAGAAGGAGACACAGAATCCGAAGCAGGCTCCAGGCTCTGCGCTGTCAGCACAGAGTCCAACATGGGGCTCGAAGTCACGAGCCACGAGATCATGACCTGAGCTGAAGTCAGACGTTTAACTGACTGAGCCCCCCCGGCGCCCCAAAATTCCATTAAACTGTAAAATATCCCTACCTATTGACACAGTCTTATCCAGTGTTCCCGGTCCAGAGCTCATGTCCCTATGCAATCTGCCTTTTCTGGTTCTTTAGAAAAGGTGACCTGTGTTCATCCAGCTCAGGACACCAATCTTTGCCTTTGCCTGTGACAGTTGTGGAGCTCCAGTTCCCCACCTGCTCCTGAGGGGCTGCCCTCCCGCTGCTGTCCTCAGAACGCTGCAGGATGTAAGCAACGCCAAGGTCTCCATCACCAGAAGTATCACAGTCATACCTGTGGGGCTAAATGGTGGGGGATGATGAGGCAAAGTTTGGGGGCTGCGGCGTAAGAAAAATGTCTCAACCTGCGGCACCTGGCTGGCGTGCTCAGCAGAGCACTCGGCTCTTGATCTCAGGGTCGTGAGTTCCAGCCCCACATTCCTTGTGGAGTATGCATACATATAAACATGCATACATAAATACGTGTGAGCCTGCCGGGTGGGAAGCAGAGGAAAAGAAATGTGTCAGCGAGAAGGCGGTAAGGGGAGGAAAGAAGGCAGGAGGAGAGTTCATGACTCCAGGGAAGCCTGGAGCCTGGCTTTGTCCCGGATGTGAGACCATGCAGTAAGGCACTGCCAGGCCTCAGAGAAAGATCTAGAGTTTGTAAGGGCTGTAAGAGGAAAAGATATGAACCACAGGTGACAAAAAGTGAGTCTCATTATCTCCCAGACACTCCACACTAAGTACTCCATGTAATGCTTACAGCCTTGAAAGAGAAGTACCATCAATATCCCCATTTTTCAGATGAGAAAACCACGTTTCAGACAGAGCTGGAACTTGAACCAGGGACTGAGTTCAAAGCCTGCGCTGAATCATTAACTACGCAGCAAGTGACCTCATTGAGGGAACTGCTTGAAAATAAGAACTTTTAGGGGCGCCTGGGGGGCTCAGTTGGTTGAGCGTCCGGCTTCGGGTCAGGTCATGATCTCACGGTTCTTGGGTTCGAGCCCCACGTCGGGCTCTGTGCTGACCGCTAACTCAGAGCCTGGAGCTGTGTCTCCCTCTGTCTCTGACCTTCCCTTACTCACACTGTCTCTCTCCCTTTCAAAAATTAAAAACAAAACATTAAAAAAAGATTTTTTGAAAGAAAAGAAAAGAGAACTTTTATGTATTCCTGCTGGGAGAAGCCGGGGAAAGGACGGGCAATTCGGGGGCAGTGACCTCCCCTTGCTAGAGGTCAGCCTCCCAGCCTCAGTGAGGGTCTCGGCCAGAACTAGAGAAAACTCCTTGGAACCTGTTGATGAGATGCACGAGTGAACCCCGGAGCCAGCGATAGGGGCTGAGCTGGGTGGAGCTTCAGGCTGGTTTCCTGGGGACCCAGATCCACAGATCAGGAGAGGTGCCAGGCTGAGATGCGAAATGAAATGACCCCGTGGGCAGCAAGGGACAGCAGCAGCCAGACCCAGTCAACGTTTACGTGCTCCAGGTCGAGAGGGCAACTGGCCACCAATCAACTCCTGAGGCTCCTCGAACCCGAGATGCCATCTGCTGACTTCCTTCCCCGGACACAGAGCCGTCTGTGAGCACGTCTAGGAGACCGGCCATAAAGGAGGAATCAGAGGGGCGCCTGGGGGGCTCAGTAGGTTAAGTATCCGACTTTGGCTCAGGTCAAGATCTAGCGGTTCATGAGTTCGAGCCCCATGTCGGGCTGTCTGCTGTCAGAGTGGAACCTTGCGATCCTCTGTCTCCTTCTCTCTCTGCCCCTCCTCCCCTTGTGCTCTCTCTCTCTCAAAAATAAACGGAAGAGCTAATCAGGTCAGCGTCCCAATATGTTTAAACAAAAACCAGTGTTATCTGAACTCTGCAGGTATTAAATATGGCAATAAAGGCTATAATTGTCACATATTCTTGATTTAAAAATAAAACAATTTCTGAATGTTTAAAAAAAAATAAAATAAAATAAAAAATTAAAAAAAATAAATGGAAGAAAAAAAAAGCTTTATAATAAAATTTTTAAAAGGAGGGATTGGGAAGGGTGTGAAGAGCTACCAGTGAGCCGCGAGGAAGTGGGGAGATTCTGCTCTATGATTCCAAGGAAGACAGAAAAAATTCTTGTTTGCAACTGCATAAGCGGGGCACCTGGGTGCCTCAGTCAGTAAAGCATCTGACTTTGGCTCAGGTCGTGATCTCACAGTCCATGAGCTCCAGCCCCGCATCAAGCTCTGTGCTGACATCTCGGAGCCTGAAGCCTGCTTCGGATTTTGTGTCTCCCTCTCTCTGCCCCTCCACTGCTCATGCTCTGTCTCTCTCTGTCTCTGTCTCTGTCTCTGTCTCTCTCTCTCTCTCTCTCTCTCTCTCTCAAAAAGAAATAAACTTTAAAAATATTTTGAGGGGCGCCTGGGTGGCTTAGTTGGTTACGCATCTGGCTTCGGCTCAGGTCATGATCTCACAGTTCATGGGTTTGAGCCCTGCATCGGGCTCTGTGCTGACAGCTCAAAGCCTGAAGCTTGCTTCGGATTCTGTGTCTCCCTCTCTCTCTGACACACTCTGTATCTCTCTCTCTCAAAAATAAATTAAAAACATTTTTAAAATGTTTTGAAATAATTTTTTTAAATTTTTAATGTTTTTTTTTATTTATTATTGAGGCAGAGAAAAACAGAGCATGACCAGGGGAGGGTGAGAGAGAGAGAGGGAGACACAGAATCCGAAGCAGGCTCCAGGCTCTGAACTGTCAGCACAGAGCCCAAAGCAGGGCTCGAACTCATGAACTGCGAGATAGTGACCTGAGCCGAAGTCGGCTGCTCAACCGACTGAGCCACCCAGGCACCCCAAAAGAATTTTTTAACATATACTATAAATCAGAATCTGATGAGATTTTTATACTTGATGTATTAATAGTTCAGAGTCTTTGCAAAAAAGAAAAAGACAACAATGATTCCAGGCACGCTGCCACCTTGTTTGCGAATTACACCTGTGTTGTAAATTATAATAAGGAAGATCAGAACGGAGGCTTTGATGATGAGGAAATCCGTGCAAGCCGATGTTCTCTCTCCAGCCTCTCAGGCTGTGCCGCATGGGCACACCTAACAAGTGCGTGTGATCACAGTTCAATGCTGTCATCTGGAACACGATCAAGTGGACTTTTCGTTTCAATGATACGTTCAAAACTGACCGTGAATCATTGGCTTTGATGTGGCAAAACGTCATCCTGGAGGCTTTTATTCTTTTTTTTAATTTTTCAATGTCTATTTATTTTTGAGAGAGACAGAGACAGAGCATGAGTGGGGGAAGGGCGGAGAGAGAGGGAGACACAGAATCCGAAGCAGCTCCAGGCTCCGAGCTGTCAGCACAGACCCCAATGCGGGGCCTGAACCCACGAACCGTGAGATCGTGACCTCAGCCGAAGTTGGACCCTCAACCAATTGAGCCGCTCGTGCGCCCCAGGAAGGTTTGCCTCTATCCCACGGCGCCGTGTGTCACGTGGACTCGCAGCACTCCCCCGACTTGTGTGTAGTTACAGCTCCCACACGGCCCCGCGTGCCCACATGCCCACTTCCTACACCACAAAGCATTAAGAGCCTAATTTGAATTTCCCGTTCCCTAACGGTTCCCGTTTATCTTCCCCAAACGTGCCTCTCTCCCACGTCCCTGCAGGACTTTCTCTTTCCCACGTTCCTGGGGGACTTCCTGGCAAAGTCCTCGGCGTCTTTCCGGCGGACCCGTCCTTCTGGGGGTCCTGATGTGGCTCCTTGGTGCACCTGTGGGCTTCCTTCCTGCCAGGACAGAGCCTGGAGAACACGCACTGCCACCTGCCCTTGCCCCAGGCTCTTCCCTGATGCTTCTTCCCCGTCTCCATCGCACAGGTTCAGACAGTTAGATACACCGCTAAGCGTCATTTCAGGTTTATATGTCCTTAGCAGAAACTTCTGCTGCTTTGCATTTTGATTTTGATAATTCTTCTCAGCCTATATCAAAGGCCAACTTTCAGGTCTTGGACCTTAGAAATTTGACTCCCAGTCCCTTCTTCAAGTCTTAAAAATAAGTTTATCTCTCGCTTGTAGCCACTTGCCTTTTCCAGATGCAGCGGTTCCCCCCATCCTGTTCCTCTTTTCGCTCTTAATTTCTCAAGTCTTTAAATTTTTGCCTTTTCTCCTGGCTGTGGTGTAGTTGCCAATTCTGCTTACACATTTATTCATTTTTATCTTTTTCTAGTGTTTATTTTTTTTGAGAGAGAGAGAGAGAGAAAGAGAAACAGAGCATGAGTGGGGGAAGGGAAGAAAGAGGGAGACACAGAATCCGAAGCGGGCTCCAGGCTTTAAGCTGTCAGCACAGAGCCCGATGCGGGGCTTGAACCTACAGGCTGCAAGCTCATGGCCTGAATGGAAGTTGGAAACTTACCCCTCTAAGCCACCCAGGTGCCCCTACGCATCAATTTTTAGCATGGTCATGCTGGTCATGTATCTTTAATATTTTTTGTACATACATGGCATATATATGTATATACACCTACATATGCACATATACACATACATATATATATAGTGGAACAGCATTGCTTTAATTACTTAAAACAAGTAACCTTGACACAGGATTTAATTACTTAAAACCTTCCACCCCACGTGAGGGAAGACGAACTGTTGGAATTCCACCAGCCTGAACTTTTAGATGCAACTGATGAAATGCATGATCGGTACGTAGTGCTTAAGGGCAGACTCATAGGATCCCTGGTTTTCTGTCACGTCGGCCATTACTGACTGTCCAAGACTTGGCTGAACAGAGAATGAAAGCGTGGGGCTGTACCCAGAGGAAGTGGTGCCGAGAGGCCACGCAAGCGGTGAAGACAACATCCTCAGAGTCACGTGGGTTTTTCCTGTTCTTTAGGGGATTTGCTGTGGGGTCCTACAGTTATTCACTGTTCTGAAATTTTAAGATAATGTGAACGAGAGACTATAACCTTTTCACTCTCAAGGGGCTTGGGTGGCTCAGTTAGGCGTCCGACTCTTGATTTTGGCTCCACTCATGATCTCACAGTTTGTGGGATCCAGCCCCGCATCAGGCTCTGCACTGACAGCATGGGCCCTGCTTGACATTCTTCCTCCCTCTCTCTCTTCCTCCCTCACTTGCTCTCTCTCCCTCCTCATAATAAATAAGTAACTTAAAAAATAAATTAAAGGGATGCCTAGGGGGCTCAGTCAGTTAAGCATCTGATTCTTGGTTTCTGCTCAGGTAATGATCTCATGGACCATGAGATCAAGCCTTGCACCTGCCCTGCACTGACAGCTCAGAACCTGCTTGGGATTCTCTCTCCCTCTTCCCTCTCTCTCTCTCTGCCCCTCCCTTATTTGCTCTCTCTCTGTCTCTGTCTCAAAATAAATAAATAAACATTACATTTTGTTTAATAAGTAAATAAATAAGCTTTAATAATCTTTTCACTCTCCTTCTCAACTTCCCTATGAATCCAAGATTTCAAAATTCCTCTAAATGTATTTGGCATATTCATTACCAACAACCTGACCCAACCTCATTTCTCTGAACAATCAAAATCCTGAATGAACTGATCTGACAGTAAGAATTATTCATAGTAAAGCTCAGCTATTTCCAGCAAAACGCCCTGAGCACAGAAAATATCCACAACTAATACAGACTACATACTTATTTCCTGATCCTATGCTAATCAGAAAAGAAAAGAACAGAAAATCTTTAACATTAAGAATTCTTGTTCCTCAAAAAATACCATCAATAAGTAAAAATAAGGGGCCTGCGTGGATCAAGCAGTTGAGTGTCTGACTTCAGCTCAGGTCATGATCTCACGGTTCGTGTGTTCAGGCCCCGCATTGGGCTCTGTGCTGACAGCTCAGAGCCTGAAGCCTGCTTTGGATTCTGTGTCTCCTCTCTCTGTCCTTCCACTGCCCATGCTCTGTTTCTCTTTCTCTCAAAAGTAAATAAACATCTAAGAAAAAATTTTAAATAAGATATACATTGACAGAATATTTTGCACCACATATAACTAACAAAGGATTACTATCAATACTAATACATAAAGAAATTCTATTAATCAATAAGGAGATAAGAAAAAGGAAATCCTTGGGATGCCTGGGTGGCTCAGTCAGTTGAGTGTCCGGCTTCGGCTCAGGTTATGATCTCGCGGTTCATGGGTTCAAGCCCCGCATCAGGTTCTGTGCTGACAGCTTAGAGCCTGGAACCTGTCTTCAGATTCTGTGTCTCCCTTTCTCTCTGACCCTCCCTGGCTCACGCTGTCTCTCTCTCTCAAAATTAAATAAAACATTAAAATAAAGAAAAAAAGAAAAAGATAATCCAATAGAAACTCTTGCAAAATATATGAACAAGCATTCCACAGAGAAAGAGACACATAAGGCCAATAAACACATGAAAAGATATTCAACCTCCCTAGGGATGAAGAAATGCAAATTCAGAGTGTATGATTGGAAAAATAAGAAAGTCTAATGAGACCAAGTATTCAAGAGCAGATGGATCAATTGATAGTTATATATTTCTGATGAAAGTGTAAATTGGCACAACTTTTTTTGACAAAATTTGATAGTATCTTATAAAGTTGAATATTCATGAACTTTAATGATCCAGCAATTTGACTCCTAGTCACATACTCAAAAGAAACTTGAGCACTTGTGTTCCTGGAGACACACTCAACAATGTTCCTAGCAGAATTGTTCTTCACTGGGAAAAAAAATCTGGAATGAAAACAAATGCTGGAATAGCGGGAAATGGTGCTGTATTCAGGCAATGATATATATAAACAGCATTGAAAATGAACGGAAGAATGCGTAGAAGCATAAGATAATCATAATTACTATCACAGGAAAGAGGGAGGTTCCACAGACCACATATAACGTGATAGTGTTTTCATAGTTTGAAAACAAGTGAATGAAACAATGTATCCCTTAGCCATATGTGTGATGTGTACACATGTGTGTGATTGTTAAAAAGTAACTAAATGACAGAATGATAAGCACAAAATCAGTCAATGGCTACTACCGAGGCAGCAGCAAGGTGTGGGGGAGGTGGCGTGATCTAGAGAAGTGCACAGATGGGTGTAGGTTAACAATGACATTCTAGTCCTTGGGTTGTGTCGTGGTTCACAGATGTCTACGGCGTCACAGAAGAAAGGGAGAGAGGGAGGGACACGGAGAGGGAGGAATGCCCCCGTTCCCAGGCATCTCTGCGGCTTGTTACAACCATCAAGAAAGGACCACCAATATCACTTCGTCGTGATGCTAAAATGGTATTTTGGAAGCACCAACCCTTGCAGTTCCGTCCTCATAGGTACAGGATGCCTGTACCCGGACAGAGGGTCCCACAGCTCTGGCCCTGAGACTCAACGAAGAGCCAGGAAAGGCCACAGTCCCACACACACATGCCAGCCTCACACATACATCCGGACACACACACACACTGACCAACAGCTTACGCATGCGCCCTTGGTCCCCACGGGGACTTGCATGTTCCGTGTTACACCCAGTAACTCACTCCAGTACACAGGATGCTCTTCAAAATCTTAAACATCACGTGATCATCTGACCAGCAATTCCACTGCTAGGCAGAACGCAAAGGAATTGAAAACAAAGACTCAGATACGGTACACCAGTGTTCATTGGAGCCTTATTCACAATAGCCAAAAGGTGGAATGGACTCTATACCTAAGACGGATAAAAAGGAATGAACTTTGGACACACGCTACAACACAGAGAAGTGTTGAGAACATTATGCTAAGTGAAGTAAGTCAGACTCAAAAGGGTAAGTATTGTACAATTCCATTTATATGAAGTACCTGGAACCGGCAAATTCACAGACATAGAGAGAGGAACAGAGGTGGCCGTGGGCTGGGGGACAGGAGGAAAGTGCAATGATCGCTTCATGAGTACACAGTTTCTGTTCGGGGTGATGAAAAAGTTCAGGAACTAAGCAGTGGTGATGCCACATGATACTGTGAAGATGATTAATGCCACTGAACTGTACCCATAAAGATGATGAAAATGGCAAAATTTTATATTACATACAGTTTACCACAATTTTAAAGAATAACTCCCAGAAGTCAAAAGCCTGATTGCTCCAGCTGGGCTCTGTTTAAATTCTTCATCACTCAGGGAGCCTGGGTGGCTCGGTTGGGTGAGCATCTGACTCGATTTCAGCTCCCGTCATGATCCCAGGGTCGTGGGATCGAGCCCCATGTCAGCCCCGCATCGGGCTCCAAGCTGAGGGTGGAGCCTGCTTGGGGATTCTCTCTCCCTCCCCCTCATCCCCCTCACCTCGTGCACAAAGGCACCCCTCTTTGCTTTCTTTGCAGGCTCTGGGCAGAGGTGGAGACAAAGGACAGGTCTGTTCTCTGGTACAGAAGTGACCACAGCCAGGGAATACGCAGAGTTTCAGTCTCACTGTCTTTCTGACACAAGACCAGCCTCTCCTTGCTTCCAGCCCCAAGCCATCCCATGTCTGTAGCACAGTCTGGGCTGCAAGGTCCTGAGGGGACCAGCATCACATCCATTCAGGCCCTCTGACCC
>NC_043702.1:170451064-170457350 GCF_006229205.1 Suricata suricatta | reverse complement strand
TGTCTCTCTGTATCAAAAATAAATAAAACATTAAAATTTTTAAAAAATCTCCAACTGTAATGGTAGATCTGTATATAGATACACAAAAGGTGATTTTTAAAAAAAATAAATAAATAATAAATAATAAATAAAAAAAAGAAAAAAAGAAAAGAAAAAGAAAAGAAAACATACCCTCAAAGGACTCATGTCTCAAGGGAGCTGCTGACAAGTCAACAGAAAATTACACCGAGAAGAATAAATGATAAAAGACCAGCCCAGGAGAACAGCAGGAAGACGCTAGATGGTCAGGAGAATGGAGAGGGCCTCCCAGGGGCAGATGATTGTCGAGGGAAGAGGTCATCAGGAGTTCATCAGAGCGAGCTCCCTAACCCTGATGACATCTTCACGTATTCTGAAAGAATAAACATGGCTTCCAGTAGGGAGAAAAGGGGATTCAAGGCAGGGAGCACGGCATGCCCAAAGGCCTAGAGGAAAAAGATATGGCACAGCCCAAGCTGTTGAAGAACTTGTAAGTACTTTCAAGTGGCTGAACCAGAGGGAGGGAGGGAGGGGGTGGTGGGACCATGGCCAAGAGGCCCAGAATGAAGAACTTTGTGTCCTCGTCTACACTTGAAAGAGTTCGCAGACAATTCCAAAGTCTAGAAGAATGAACATATTCCCAAACTTTGAGGTGGGAGGTGGTCAGTGATACATAGCTCAGCACATACTTTGAGGTGGGAGGTGGTCAGTGATAAGTAGTTGAGCGTCCTTGGGCTTGTACTCAACGTACGTGAGCCTCAGTTTCCCCAAACCTAAAATGGAGCTAGTAAACATGACTCTGTGAAGGTCAAGCGAGATGATATTTAGAGACATGCTTTTGTTCTTCAAAAAAGAAAAATAACAACGAAGAGAAATGCAAATCTTTAAAGAGCCATTGTTACTCTCATCCTGCAGCGGAAGTTAACGTTCCTGGGCACAAAACAGACCGTGCAGCCGCTTATGAAAATCCCAAGGCCACTGAAGTGGGGAATGGCTGGGAGGAGACACAGTTCCTACCAGAGCCCCCCCCACCCGGGGCCACACAGAGGCAGAGCCTGGACCCAGGACACGTGTCAGCCAACACGCCAACAGCCACCGGCTGACAACACCACGGGTCAGAAATCATCACTCAGCCCACGCCTGCAGTCTGCAGGAGGGTGTGGTCTCCTGCATCTCGCAGACCTGCAGTCTGACCCAGGAGAGATGACCCCGCTGGGGGCGTATTCCTCGATTGAGGGTTCACAGACCTGTGTGTTCCCCCTCAAAAAAGTAGTTGAGAAGAAGACCAGTAAGAGTTGATATTTTCAAGATTTTATTTTTAGTAACCTCTACACCCAACACAGGGCTTCTGTTCACAACCCAGAGATGGCGTCGCACGCTCCGCCCACTGAGCCCACCAGGCGCCCCTTGTGGGTCTTTCTTACAAAGGAAAAACATTTTTTTAATTAAATATCTGCCATCATCATCATTTTCTTTAAGAAGGAAATTTTAGGGGCGCCTGGGTGGCTCAGTCAGTTGAGTGTCCGGCTTTGGCTCAGGTCGTGATCTCATCATTTTTGCGTCTGAGCCCCGCGTCGGGCTCTGTGCTGACAGCTCAGAGCCTGGAGCCTGCTTCAGATTCTGTGTCTCCCTCTCTCTCTGCCCCTCCCCCATTCATGCTCTGTTTCTCTGTCTCAATAATAAATAAACAAAAAATAGTAAAAAAAATTTAAAAAGGAAATTTTAACAACAAAATAGGAACATGATCATCTTAGAATAAATATAAGCCTGAATTAAATAGAGCTTCACACAAAGACCCTACTTTGTCTTTAATGTTCTCATTTTGTCACAAGCTGGTGAAATTTACTACAGTGAGCACCAGTCTGGAGACGGCATTGGAAAATAAGTCAGCATGACCCGCCCCCATGCCTCCTGCCTCCGCCCCCGTCCTTCAGCTCCCAGGAACTGACGGGCCCTCCACAGTGATGCCACTACCTAATGCATAATGTTCTCAGGGCACGGATGACATTGCAATCCTTAGGGAAAGGTTGTCCCTTCTTTGCTAAGGTCATCTTTTCTATCTTTGTAGGCGCAGAGTACTGATTCACACCAAATACTTAGATACATTGATAAAAGAAAGTGGAACTCCAGGGTGCCTGGGTGGCTCAGTCGATTAAGCGTTCAACTTCAGCTCAGGTCATGATCTCATAGTTTGTGGGTTCAAGCCCCACGTCTGGCTCGGTGCTGACAGCTCGGAGCCAGGAGCCTGCTTCCCATTCTGTGTTTCCCTCTCTCTCTCTGTGCCTCTCCGGTTCTCAGTCTGTCTCTCTCTCAAAAATAAATAAACATTAAAATTTTTTTAAAAAAGAAAGAAAGAAAGGAGAACTCCGGGGTGCCTGGGTGGCTCAGTTGGTTAAGTGTCCAACTCTTGATTTCAGCTCAGGTCCTGATCTCATGGTTGGTGAGTTTAAGCCCTTGGGATTTTCTCTCTCCTTCCCTCTCTGCCTCCCTCATGCTCTTGCTCTCTCTCTCTCTCAAAATAAATAATAAACAAAAATAGAATCTCACCCAAGAAAATAAGCTCTCAGGAAAATTTATGTTTCTTTTGTACTTATATTGATTCAAAGACACATTTTTTCATGTTTGGGCATCTTTAATAGCATTCTGCATTTCCTCCTTAGAGGTACATAAATCGCAGAATGACCTACAGTTGACGGCACCTAAGAGTCCAGGAAGACAGTAGATCTAACCTTGGGGACATCACCCTTCTGACCGCCGCCACTCAGCCACAACCCGTGGCCGCGTCCCATCGATCTGACCTCCTGTCTCTTCTGAGAATCTGTCCCCCACGCCACCTCCCAAGTCCTGCTGCCCCGGATGCTTATTTGGCTCAGGTCTAGATCAGCTAGGGTGCTTTCCGCTGTGGCCAACAGAGATCCCGTCTCGAAGTGGCCTAAAGGAAAAGAGAAGAAATCACCTCCTGAGACGGCACGAGGCACAACAGCTGGGACTCGATCTACTCACCAGCATGTGCGTGTCTTCAAGGACCCCTCGGTCTCTGTGCGCCTTCACCAGCTGTGTAAGCCATTGGCCAGAGTTTCGGCCTCACCTGCACATCGGCTTGCCAGGGCCGCCCTAACCAAGTGCCCACGCGGGGGGCTTAAGCAACACAAATGTGTTTTCTCACAGCTCTGCAGGCTGCGAGGCTAGGGTCCAGGTCAGCAGGTCTGGTCTCCCCGGGGGCCTGTCTCCGTGGCTTGGGGACGGCAGCCCGCTCGCCCTGGCCTCACACGGTCTTCCCTCTGTGCGCACGTCCCGAATGTCTCTGGGTATCTGAGTTTCGTCTTCTTTTACGGACACCAGTGAGGGGCACCTGGTGGCTCAGCCGATTAAAACGTCTGAGTCTTGGTTTCAGCTCAGGCCTCGACCTCACGGTTTCGTGAGATCACCTCAGGCTCTGCTGACAGCAGGGAGCCTGCTTGGAATGCTCCCTCTCCTTCTCTCTCTGCCCCACCCCTGCTCGCACTGTCTCTGTCTCTCTCAGAAATACATACATACATACAGAAATCCTTACAACTAAATAAATACCGATGAGGTGTGATCAGGCCCCTCAGACGGACTTATTTTAACGGAATCACGTCGTTGCAGACCCTGTCCTCAGAGAGTCCTATTCCGAGGCACAGGGGTGCAGCTCTGACATACAAATTTGGGGGAACACAGTTCAACTCATCATCTGTCCGTCAAAAGAATGTCCGGAGGGAAGAGAGATCCTCTCTCCCTATGGCTCCTTGTCAGGAAAGGGGAAGCTTTCTCCAGAGGCCCCGGCACACTTTTCCTCGCGTTTCATCAGCCAGATGTGGGTCAAATGCCCGCTCCCTGGCCGCCTGGCTGGCTCAGTCAGTACAGCCTGCAACTCTTGATCTCAGGGTCGTGAGTTCAAAACCCACGTTGGGCATAAAGCTTAATTTAAAAAAAAAAAAGGCCACTCGTGAACCGAACTCTGGACAGGATGGCGGAGCTGCCTGCTGCCTCACCAGTCGTCTGGGCCTGGGACCTGGTGTCGGCCTCCTTCGCCTCCTTTTCTGAAATGCCCTCCTGCCCATTTCCAACCCTCTTCTGTGTCCAGGAGTGGGCCACCCCCATCCCTTATCATGCAGCTGCCAACAGAGATCCTTCTAGAACACCAACCACCTCCACAAGCCGATAAAAACCTCCACACCGTCTGCAAGGGCACAGGCTCGACCTCCACACCAGAGGAGGGGGGCCTCCGTTCCCTGTCAGTGCGGAACAGAGCCCTCCAGGACTTGGTGGCGGGGAAACAACTCGCCCAGGAGCCCGCAGTGTGAGCACAGCTCAGCGGGTGGCTTGCTTCTAAGATGTGTGACCGCCTTCCCCTTTCTTCGGTCACTTCTCCATCTTCTCTCCTTCCTCCATGACCCTTCCCCTCAGCACTTCGACTTCGCCGCTCCCGCCTTCCTTTCCCTTCCTCTTTTGCTCTCTACTTTAGTTATCTCCCGGCCCTCCCCTCCGCCACACCCCTTCCTCTCTCTGCCCACAGCTGTCCGCGGTCCAGCCCCTCTCGTCCAGGCTGGCGAGTGCACCGTGGGACGCGGGGCAGAGAGTTCCCAGGGCTCCGCCTCGGCCTCTCTGAGCAAACCTTTGCCACAGACTTTCCTTTGTAGACGACCCAGGCCAAACAGATCGCACCAGAGATGGTTCTGGAGACAGGTGTCAGGGAACAGCTGCATTGCTCCCGTATCCAGAAGGCACAGCGACCCCCTTGCTGTCAGCGGGATCGCGGGGCGCACGGCGCTGGCCCTCCCCACCTTTCTCTTCCCCACTTTGGGGCTTTTATGCATTTTAGGTCAACTCTTCTGTTCACTGAACTCCCGTGTGCAGCGGAAGACAGGGAGCGGGGAGAGAAGTAACAGGAGGACCAGTGAGGAAAGTCAAGCCTCAGGCAGGGCCGAGGGGCCGAGGGAAGTGAGAGCGGGAGGGGTGGGCGGTACCACTGCAGCCACCCAGGCTCCCCGCTAAGTGCAGCCGCATGGCCGAGGTGGAGGCTGGGTTGTGCGTGTGACAAACTGGAAATTGTTGGGAGGTGGGGAAGGGTTAGTAAGGGTGTAAATGAAGGGATAGATCAGGGAGCTGGGTGGCTCAGTCCGTTGAGTTTCTGATTTCAGCCCACGTTGTGCTCTCAGGGCCGTGGGACCGAGCCCCGCATCAGGCTCTGTGCTGAGCATGGAGCCTGCTTCGGATTCTCTCACCCTCTCCCTCTCCCTCTGCCCCTCTCTCCTGCTTGTGCTCTCTCTCTTTCTCTAAAATACAATTTAAAAAAAAGAAAAAGAGGGGGAAAAAAACCATTATCACCCGTGGCCAGCCCATGTCAAAATCATTCAAAATGTACTGGAGGCAAAAACAAAAAACAAACCAGTACGTGTGTGCAGGGAGAGAGAAAAGCAGGGAAGAAACCTCTCCCCACAATCCCAAATCCGGCCTCACATCTCTGAGTGACTGGTCGAAGCTTTATCGTTGAAAAGAATACTTTACAAAATTAACACACATATGGAAAAGGAGCTAAAACACAAATATTTACAAAAGATGGTAACTAGCCCTACCAAGCTGATCGCTTCATAATAAAAATATTAAATCAGGGGCTCCTGGCTGGCTCAGGCAGTAGAGCACGTGACGCTTGACCTTGGGTTGGAGGTGGAGTTGGATGCTCCATGTTAGGTGTAGAGATTACTTAAAAAGAAATTTAAAACTTTAAAAAAATATTACATCACTGTTATACACCTGAAATGGATATAATATTGTGTGTCACTTATCATTCGATGAATAAATAATAAAAGTAAAATATATTAAAAATAAATTTAAAGCAATAAAATGTCAGGGTGCTGGCCCGGCTCAGTCAGAAGCCATGCAATTCTTGATCTCAGGGCCATGAGTTCAAGCCCCACAGTTGGTATACAGATTACTAAAAAAAATAAACTTTAAAAAGCTAACAAAAAATAAATAGCATAACAAAATAAAATAACATAACATAACATGTCTCACAGGTGCCTGGCTGGCTTAGTTGGTGGTGGTGAGTTCATGCCCCACATCGGGTATAGAAATTACTTTAAAAATAAATCATTTTTATATGCTTTGAATTCGATTTGCTAGTATCTTGTTGAGTATTTTTGCATCTGTATTCATTAAGGATATTGGTCTGTAGTTCTCTTTTTTGGCTGGGTCCCTGTCTGGTTTGGGTATCAAGGTGATCCTGGCTTCGTAGAATGAGTTTGGA